>NC_081415.1:669704174-669991674 GCF_030272615.1 Cryptomeria japonica | reverse complement strand
AAAACATCTTGTGTTATGGTGATTGTGCTCTTGTGGGTGAATGCTTTATTTATTATTTGGTTTGCATTTGTCTTAATCAGTTTGTTAGTGAATCTGCTATACCGGTTAACTGCTAAACTATTTAAGAGTTTTAGTTCAATATTTTTTAGTATACTAATTCACCCCCCTCTTAGTATTCATCAATTGGTATCGGAGCCAACCTTTCTATAAGTTTAACCACTTGGAAGGAGATATGGGGGAATACACTATGAGGGAACTTACTCATCATCTCACTCAGACTGAGAAAGCCTTTGATGAACTCAAAGTCAAATATAAAGTCTCTCTAGCAAAAAGAAGATAGCATATTGAGAAACTGATGGAGCTTACTGCAAATAGTTCTTCTGATGAAGCAGACATGGAAGCCCTAGTTGAAGAAGTTGAAAAACTGAATGAATCTAATGCCAACCTGAGAAGGGAACTGGAAGGACTGACTATCAGAATGTGTCAAAAGCTTGAGAACTGAAGGAAAGCTGAAGATCTGGTAAAAGACAAAGATCATGAGATCTCCAAGCTGAAGCGAGAAATCAGTGCCTTTACTGCTCATCTCCAAGAGAGTAAAGTGGAAAAAGAAGAAATGCAAGGTGAACTAAACATGGCTATTTCTGACAATGCAACCTTGAAGGAATTCAATGCTGCTATTTCCAAGGAACTCACTGAATCAAAGGAAATACTTACCAAATTCAATAAGAGTACTATTAAGCTAGAACAAAAGTTTGAATCAGCAAAACCGGTAAAGAATACCACTGGACTTGGTTTTTCCAATTATGAGGAAGGTGAGACCTTTGGAACAAAAGATGTAGCATCAAAGAAGCAACCGACATCAAATGACAAAGGTAAGCAAAAGTTTAAACCTATTTGCTTTAATTGTCTCAAGGAAGGACATACTGCTAATGTGTGTAGAAATAAGGCCTACAATAATTTTCCTTATTTTCTAAACAATAAGCCTAGATCCAATAGATTCAATGGAAACTGCTATGCATGCAACAAGTTTGGGCATAGAGCATTTGAATGCAGATCTGTTATGCACAACACTGGGAGATATCCTCAAAGGACTCAAGGAGTTTTTTCTGAATCCTTTGTGAACCGGAATCCAAACGGCTATAATACCTATGACCATCAGTCAAGTGGTGGTGGCTATCAAGTGGCAACCAGTTGGAAAGCAACCTGTTTGATCTATCATGGAAGCAGTCACACTGCTGCAACATGTAGGAGGAAGAATGGTAGAATGAACAATGGACCATGGAGAACACCTGGAATGGTATGCTATCATTGCAACAAACTGGGACACACAACTAAAACTTGCAGAATGAGAAAGAACCTATCGGATGACATACCGATCATTCTAGAAGGGAAGATTGATGTTGAAACCATTCAAGTAGGAAAGAATAAAACATGGAAAAAGAAACCCGAAGAAGTATCACAAGTTGAACCGGTTTCTGCACCTAGTGTGGAAGTCTTTGAACCGGCAAACTGAGCTTCTAAAAAGCTTAGGGGGAACAAATCGGTGAAATGTTTCAAACCCCCAGTTTATATCGGTAAAAGACCTTAACCGATATACGTTACCTGTCAATCGATAGATGATTATGAAGTGGTAAAAAGAAAAATTAGGGTTTATGCCCTAGCGGTGGAGCATTTATTATGGTAGGTGAAGAATTCATTTAAAAGGAATTTTCAAAGTCATTTTCACTTATTAGTTTTCGAGCGAAGAATTTTTCAAGTGCAAAGCGACAAAGGATGATTCGACTTGCAATTCAGAGAGATTTCAAATCTTGCAGAAGAATCTAGAGATATTGTCAATCAATCAAGTGAAGAACACCAAGTGGTAATCTAGAAACCGAAGTGGTGTGTTGCGAAGCTGGATTAGCAAACCCTAAACTTTGAAATTCTGAAGGTATTTCTCAAAATTCTTGTTTATCAGTTAATAATGGCTTCTGCATCGCACTCCACGTCTAGTGTACCTATGGACTCAACTGAATTCATTCAAAGGAAAATGAAATACAATGCCTTGTCCCAAATACTTGCCGGAGTCATTGTCGAAGGAGATATTTCAGGGTATATCGACTGCAATTAGAAGACCTAGGATCCCTAGCGATTCATTCCCCGCTAAGTCTATTTTGTGGGGATGACAAGAAGATCAAACCAGAATACAACATTATGGAGAGGAAGAAACTTCACAATGTGGTTTACTTTCTTGAAGAGTTCATGGAAGAGCACATCCGCATCATCCTAATCAAAGTGCATGGCGACAAGATTTATCTCAAGAGGACGCATGACATTACGCCTGAAGAAATTCATGTCGTCACTAGTTTCTGCAACATTGGTGAGGTGCTAGCCCTAAGGAAGGTCATCAAGACATAAATGACTAAGCTCACTGGTTCTCTGAGCGACCAACGGGGAAGGACCGTCAACACCATCAAAGGTGAGTTGGTCAAGTATGCTTGCATGGTGATTGGATACCAGATATTTTATGCTAGCAGAATAAACTCTTTCTCTACTATTGTGGTAAATTCCACCTACAGAATGATCATGGAGGACACCTCATTTGATCTATGTACCTGTTTGCAGAAGCAACTTATATTAAACTTGAAGTCCATCAAACAGGATAGTGCCTTAAGATTTAAATTTGGACAACTTTTGGTAGGTCTATTTTTCTACTTTCAAGGCTATTTTTTGGGAGTTGGTGATATTCAATGGTCTGTTGACCAACCGGTAACCAAACAAATTAGGGAAAGTCTCCAAGTGGTGGGAACCAGATGCCCTGAGGTCTTGAATAAATACTTTGATGAATTCAAGCTAAAGATGAGTCAGAGGATGAGAATATCTAGAGACATTGTCAAGAAATAAGAAGAGGACATCTGCTTTACCATTAAAGTAGATGAGTGCATAATGGAAGCAGTAGAGCCCAAACAGGAAGAAGTAGAACCTATGGGATATAAGGTAATGTACAACATGTTGGATGGGTATGCCTCTACCTTGATTGCCTCTCCTTTAAATGTAAAGAAAAAGAGAACCAACACCTACTTGGAAAGGGTAACACCGGTTGAAGAACCTTCAGTGAAAAAGGGAAAGGCAGTGCCATCGGCATTGGCATCAGTTACCTCAGCCAACCCTAAAGTGACCAAGTGGTCACCTGCCAAGAAGAAATCGGAAGTTGCACCCGCTAAAGTATTTGAGAGGAAGCGGAAGACCAAGAGAAACTCACCAGAGTTTGAGGATACAGAACCTGAAGTACAGCCTAAGAAGACCAGGTAAACAAGGAAGAAAGCAAACACTACCGGCAATGCACCTGCATCATCAACAACGGTAAATATCGACATCTCTTCTTATAAGACGATGACACATTGTCAGAGGACTATTAAGAATATAAGAAGAAAATTGCTTAGTGATCTGAAGGAGTGTTTTGATGATTTTACCGATAGTGAGAAAGAGGAAACAGAGCGGGAAGTCATTAATTATTTGTGTGTTCATGACCGGTCACCTTCAAAAATTATATCTGAGACACCCGATTCTTTGTATAATTCCTTAGATAATAAATGGCACATTGCCATCAAGAGAGAACAGGAGATCAGAGAAAATATTTTTTTTGAATACTTCACTAATGCTTCAAACTCTGAATTATTTAAAATCATGAACCGATACAAAGGTCTATTCTTCATGAGAAGAAGAAGACTCTTGATACTAGAAGGAAAAGCCTCTAAAGTGGTGAAAGAAACACACTCCCACACTAAAGTAGCTGTAAAAATGCATAAAGTAGCTCAAGCAAATAGAGAAGCTAAACAAGAAATGGAAACCGGAAAACCAGATGAGGCATTTGATGATGAAGGAGAACCAGCTACAGAACAGGTTGACACTATTGATGTGGATGCGTTGGATGGTGAAGATGCCACTCCGAACACAGAAAAGGAGAAATAGGATAAAGAAGAAGCAAAGAAGCAGAAGTTGGACAAGGAAAAGGCTGACAAAGAGAAAGCAGAGAAAGAGGAAGAGAAAAAGAAAGATGAAGAGAAGAGGAAATAAGAAGAAAACAAGCGGAAAGAAGAGGAGAAGAGGAAAGAAGATGAGGAAAAGAAAGAAAAGGAGAAGAGGAAAGAAGAGGAGAAGAGGAAAGAAGAGAAGAAGGGGAAAGAAGAGGAGGAAAAGAAAGAACAGGAGAAGTGGAAAGACAAGGAGAAGAAGAAACAAGAAGAGGAAAAGCGAAAAGAAGAAGAAAGACAGAAGGAGGAAGAGAAGAAAAAACAAGAAGCGGAGCAAAGGGAGAAAGAAGAGGAAAAGAAAAAAGCAGAAGAGGAGAAGGAAGCAAAAAAGAACAAATAGGCGGAGACCCCAAAGGCAACCGGTGGTCAAGCCAAACCGGCTGACATCACCAGTCCTATTGACCTCTAATCTGCAGATAAATCGGAGCTACTGCAAGGCATACAGCTAGCACAAGAGAGATTGGAAACATTAAGGAGGAAAAAGGAGCAGGATGTCATTCACACTGTGATTGACACCCTTACAAGTTTGATTTTAGGTACTAACCTCCCCGGTATTGATTCCTCTTTGTCAAAATTGAAACTTCTATGTACAATTGTAGAGGACTAGGTACAGTCCCTAGAAGAAGTTGCCAAAGAAAATGCAAAGAAGAAGCATGAGAAGGCACTCAACACTGCTTTAGTAAAGAAACTGAATGAGCTCCGGTCTCAACTTCAGAAACAACAAAAGGACATAAGAGATGCTATGGATGAGGGAAAACTATTGTTGAACAAAATAAGTCAACCCCATCTATTTTGTGATGATGTGCTTGCACAAAAGGATAAACTGCAATCTGATTTGTAGACATACATAAGCAACTTCAAGATGCCATATGATTCTTTCACTACATATGGGAAAACTGTTCACCGGTATCAGCTTCAGTTTGCTAGGATAGAATTGGAGATTAGAAACCGGACACGAGATTTGCAGGAACTTCAATTGGTTCTATTACCCAGACTGCAAATTCTTTAGAAGAGCTTTCTCAATCTGGAAGCCTTAACTGCCACTCAAGAGATGAGTACAATTGATGCCATGGAAGAACAGGTATCACAGATGCAGACGAAAAGTGAGGTTGCTACCTCATTACTTGATCCATGGTCACTAGCCATGAAGAATTTTATGCAGGATTTTAAATCATTTTTTGATAAGTTTCACTCATTATTGTCATAAACATTTACTTATTTTAATGATAATGAGAAACATGGGTTATTCTGCAGTACTTTGTCATTGTTAGCAAAGGGGGAGTAGTATTTAAATTTTGATGAATGTTATGTATACTTTCTTGTTTACCTCTTTAAGGGATTATTATACATTGTATTTTCTACAAAAAGGGATAGTGTATATGCTTAGGGGGAGTAATTTTGATTATGACATATTTTTGTTGTAAAAACACTTAGATGTAAAAATTTTTCTAAGTGTTGCCATCAATGCCAAAGGGGGATATTGTTGGCATTTTGATGATGTTGTGATTGTCATTGATGGACACACACTTATTTTAAGATCACTTTCTTTATGTATGAGTTATGCTCAAGTGGTAATTGTTCCAACTGGTATTATGTATTATAGTCTTTATACTATTGGTGTTTTGCAGAAGGTGTTTACCCGTCACAAACTGACTAAAGACCAAAAGCGGTATGAAGACCTCAAGCGGTTCGAGAATCTCAAGTGGTATGAAGGAACAAAGCGGTAGTTAACATTTTTCCAGTCTTCATTTTGACAACCGGTAATTGGTAAAATGTATGAACTGGTCATCGGTAATGAACTAGTATTACTCTATGATGAGTTACCAACCGGTATTTATGTGATGAGTTATCATCCACCAACACTTTGGCAGTGATTTTGTGTCGTGTTACCAAATGTGTCTAGATGCACTGAACCTAGGAACTTGTAATGTAATCCTATTGGACCGACATGAAATCAGACTCCTTTATAAGGACATCATGTCTAGGGTTTTAACATATGAGGGTTTTGTATGTGTGATTATAGAAGAGAATATTAGGTCTATGTGAAGAAACAAACTGTGGAGATATTGAAGACTGAAGTAATGCTAAATGTTCATTAACAATGAGCTATCAAGGATCTAACCAAGCATACTATGCTAGTATCTAGATCATCTACTTGTTGATTACTCATATCTTCAACAAGTCTGAAACCCTTAACCAGGTAGGCTCAGAAAAGCCTTTTTAAATCCTGTAACAAGGTGGTTCACAACTATGAATCTGAAATCCTCTCACAAGATAGTATTTAACAGGACTTATCTCCTAACAGAGATCTAGATTCCTAACAGGATCTGTTCTGGTGAAGAACATTGTATGTCCATAACCGGTCTGACCTTAACCGGTCCAGTTTCTATTCTACAGATAGTTACTTGTGAGTCTCTGCTCATCGTGGTTTTTCCCATTTGGGTTTCCACATCAAAATATCTTGTGTTATGGTGATTGTTCTCTTGTGGGTGAATGCTTTATTTGTTGTTTGGTTTGCATTTGTCTTAATCGGTTTGTTAGTGAATCTGCTATACCGGTTAACTACTAAACTGTTTAAGAGTTTGAGTTCATTATTTTTTGGTATACTAATTCACCCGCCCACTCTTAGTATTCATCAGAGAGAGAGAGAGAGGGGGGGAGGGAGGGAGAGAGGGAGAGAGATTGAGTGGGAGGGAGGGAGACAGAGGGAGACAGAGAGAGTGGGGAGGTAGGGAGAGAAGAAGGGGTATGGAGGAAGAGAGAGGGAGAGAGAGAGAGAGATGGGGGATAGTAGGGGGAAGGAGAGAGGAGGGGGGGAGGGAGGGAGGGAGAGAGGGAGAGAAGAAGGAGGGGGGAGGGAGAGGAAGAAAGAGAGAGAGGGAAGGAGGGAGAGGGAGAGAGAGGGAGAGAGAGAGAGTGGGGAGGGAGGGAAGGTAGAGAGAGGGAGAGAGGTAGAGGTAGAGAGAGAGAGATAGAGAGAGAGAAGGAAGGGGGGAGGGAGAGGAAGAGAGAGACCATAACGACACCATATGAAGTCCTAAGGGGTTGTTGGTGACCATATGACCCCTTAGGACACCATATGACCCCTAACGACACCATAAGGTGTCCTAAGGGGTCATAAGGTGTCCTAAGGGTCATAAGACACCATAAGACACATAACGACACCATACGGTATCGTATGGTGTCTTAAGGGGTCCTATGGTGTCCTAAGGGGTCACAAGACACCATATGACCTTGTTGGTGTAAATAATTATTCATCTTGAATATTATTACACCTTACTTAAGTTTACTTAGGAAATGCATTTCACAATAGTTTGGGTATGAGACACTTGGGTGTTTGTGCCACATTGGGATAGTGTGTGTAGGAGAATTTCCACCTTTTATGGTGTTGATCTTATCTTGTTGTTACATTCCACCTCATGTGGAATATTTTATTGTTTCTCCTATCTACCCACACCTGTTTCTTACCTACCCTTGTTTCTTACTGAACCACATGTCATGTTTGTGTGCTCACATATCCATAAGCCTTGCCTATATAAGCAAACACATCTACATTGTTTGTACGAGCAATCATTCAACATCTTGTAATGATTTAGTTGATCATATTTTGCATCTTGATAGAATAAAGTTTATTCCTATTCATCTATTTTGATCCATTGTATTCTATCAAGATAGAAAATAGATGATAGGAATAAATTGTATTCTATAAAGATGCAAAATATGCTCAACTGGAGCATTACAAGATGTTGAATGATTGCCTGTACAAACAATGTAGATGTGCCTACTTATATAGGCAAGGCTTATGAATATGTGAGCACACAAACATGACATGGGACTCAATAAGAAACAAGGGTAGGTAGGAAATAGGTGTGGGTAGGTAGGAGAAACAATAAAATATTCCACATGAGGTGGAATGTAGCAACAAGATAAGATCAACACCATAAAAGGTAGAAATTCTCCTACACACACTATCCCAATGTGGCACAAACACCCAAGTGTCTCATACCCAAACTACTATGAAATGCATTTCCTAAGTAAACTTAAGTAAGGTGTAATAATATCGAAGATGAATAATTATATAAACTAACACCCTCCCTTAAGTGCAACTTAGGGGAATGCACTAAATTCTACAATGCAACTAAGCAATGAAAGATGGGTCCTGGCTACGAGGCCATGTTAGGTGCCCATGTACAAATGCAAATGCAATCTCTCATAAATGGAGAAAGAGAGAAAAACCCAATGGGAGAAAACCCTCCCCCAAATGAGAGATGATGAAAGCACACATTTTTCTCAATGATGAATGAGAAGAACAAAATATGTCCCCCCATAAGAGGGAAGAGGAGACCATGAAGCTCCCCCTCAATGTTGAATCTCTTGCAAGTATGGTCCAATGAAGATGACCAAAAATACCTCCCCATAAGGAAGAAAGAGAGCTAATACTGCACCAATAATGTCAAAGTGTGACAAAACCAAGTACCAAGTCGATGACGATGAATCACTCACTGCAACAAAAAGAAGATTAGACATGGACATAACCTACTTTGAGCACCATCTGGATACTCGTAAATGATAGAAATAATGGTACAATACAAGTCTCATGGGAGCCATACATAAATGTGTAAAATCTAAGTCTCAACTGGAGCCATGCACCAAGTCTCACAAGATATTCCTAATCTATGTGTACAAGAGGATTAAATGAAATAGTCAACAATGACAAGATACAAAGAGGTGTGACACTTTATGATAGTGCAAGTACAACATTGCTCATGGAAGAGCATACACCATGATAAAATATTCAAATGGGGAAACATGATAATGATGCCACCAACAAAGAAGCCCTATAGATTATTGCAGATGAAGATGCCTCTGAATGAAATTTCACCAAGAGATATAAATGAACAATTGACCCCCCATAAAAGATCATGTTGGCACTTGCAAATAATGGAAAAGTGGACTTATGATTTCAACTTTACAATTTCTCAAAATGAGATATAAGAGACTTCAACAAATACTGCTAGTGATCTAAACTGAGATCCAAGCAAAATACAAGTACCAAATAGGCCAAAAATGACCAAATACTGAAAGTACAATATCCACTCAAAATCACTATAAACTAATGAGATATTATGAAAGTAGAAAAAAAATTATGCACTCTAAAAGAAAAGGCACCTGAAAAGGAGGTCGTATGAGCCCAAATGAAGCCTCCGAAGTTGTAAAAATTGGGATTTCACGATTTCCAAAAAAATTGTATCCGAAACTCTGAAAACTCCTACACCACTGTATAGATCATGAAATTATACCCCAAAACAAAAACAATTGCTCAAAAAAAGGAGTCTAGATGAGTGAGATATCACTATTTGAAAATTGTCTGCAAAATTATAATTTCTGAATAATTTCCGCCGCAACTTTAAACTTCAAATGCCTCTAGATTTGGCTTTTGAAGTCCGATTTGGATGAAACAAAAGGAAAAACTGACTTTCTTGGACCTCCTTAATCCAATGGTGACATCAGATTTGATCCATCAAGCTTCAATAATAACTTGCAATCGAAAGCTCCAAAATACAAACCCCAAATTTCTCTCAATTGGTAGACCAATGACACTCTAATGGATCTGATACCAAGTGAGAATTTGTCAAGATATTGAGGCAATGAAAAGAACAAATAAGAGAGACAAAATAGATGATAGGAATAAACTATATTCTATCAAGATGCAAAATTTGATCAACTGGATCATTACAAGATGTTTAATGATTGCCCATACAAACAATGTAGATGCGCCTGCTTATATAGGCAAGTCTTATGGATATGTGAGCACACAAACATGACATGTGGCTCAATAAGAAACAATGGTAGGTAAGAAATATGTGTGGGTAGGTAGGAGAAACAATGAAATATTCCACATGAGGTGGAATATAACAAGAAGATAAGATCAACACCATAAAAGGTGGAAATTCTCCTACACACACTATCCCAATGTGGCACAAACACCCAAGTGTCTCATACCCAAACTACTATGAAATGCGTTTCCTAAGTAAACTTAAGTAAGGTGTAATAATATCCAAGATGAATAATTATTTACACCAATAGACCTCTTAGGAAACAATATGACCTATAATGACACCTAAGGGGTCATATGGTGGGCTAATAAAATGATAGATTATTTAAAGTTATGAATAGAACATCATACAATAGAACATCAGTAGTTTAGTTTTGATATAACTAAGTTAGACCATTGTTAGCATAAGAGAGACTCCAAGTGAACAAATAATGAGGCTTCGCTAAAAATCAAGTGTAAGAGCTTGACCCAACCCTAAGAGTATTGTCTTTCTAAAACATATGATTCTATTAAATTTGCAAGGTTATAGGACTGATCTTGATTGTGACTATAGGAATTACACACTTGATTTCTTTCATGGGTATGTAACCTTCCAAGCCTTTTGACAAGTGATGATCATCATATACTACCACTTCCATGCTTACAACAAACTTTAATTTCTTTAGGTGACAGGCGTTGTGTAATAACATGGGAACTCTCGCATACCCACCACTATCATTCTCCAGGACATCATCTGTGTTACTCTCCCTCTTTCTCTTCCTACTGGTTGTTTCTTTCTGAAAAACATATTGTAGGTACTCTAACTCATCATTTTTCTTTGTTGACACTATTTTCCACATCAGCTTTGCTCATTAAAAACACATTCGAGAAGAATATTGTTGTAGGTTTCCTTGTTTGTCACGGTAATGCACCCGTGGTTCAATTTTAGACCCTTCTTCCTCCTATTCAATACACACACAGAAATCCATCAGTCAATTTTCTTAGGAGAGCATACATGATAAACATAATTTAAACAAACTTAGCGCGTACGCACTATTTATAGTAAGAATAACACGTACGCGCTATTTATAGTAAATATAGCGCGTACGTGTTGTTTATAGTAAACATAGCGTGTATGTGCTACTTACAACATAAGTACCCTGTACGCGCTTTAGACTGTTTAGGCTTGGAAATAGGCCTGGATAACAAAGCTATGGTTTGAAAGTTTGATTTCCCTCCATTTCCCTCATTTTTGATGTGTTTTATTTTATCAAATTGGTTTATACACTTCATCAAGTGGGTATTTCTAAAATTTCCACCATATTTTCACCCATCTTTTGAGCTTTCTAACCATATATTTTTTTTAAAATTTGAATAACAATAACATTATTATTGAATTTCTTTTACCAGTGTCTCCATAGTTCTCCCAGACATAGGTGCACCATGTTTTTAATAACTTTTGATATACTTATCCAAATTTAAAAACCTTTATATGTTATTGTAATGCGCTTGATTCTTTACAATTTTAAAACAATAAATTTGTATTTTCAATTTTTTTAGTGCAACTTATGCTTCGCACACGAACATGTACCTAATTTTCAGGATGTGCTCGATTGGAAAAATCATAAAAAAAAATACTCAACAAAAAATTACAAACAGATACACATCTTCTAGTGCTCACTCTTAAGTATCTTTATACCAAAGGATTTGTCAAAATACTAAATCAAACTATGACTTTTTTGATACGCACGTCAGACACTATGTTATGTTTTTCAGAAAAAATCAAGGTCTATTTTTTGTGCGCGAAGGATTTGACCCCCTTAATCTTATCCAATTTTGAAAAAATTTAGTAGTTTGGAAACTAGATTCAAAGTACTACAATATTTGTTCTTTGATTATCTTCATATCTTGAGTGGATGACTTTCAAATTTTGCCTCCAAGTTCAGGTTCACCTGATTTCAGAAAAAAGTGTCCACTTATACCCCCCTTTTTGACCACCATCTTTGTGCACTTACCCCTCTGATAGGCGTTCTTTTTCTTGTCAATAACATCAATTTTCGAGCGGTTAAGTTGGCAGCTATGGTTATAGGCTACTGGATATTCTATTCTAGTAGATTGAATAGTGATCCATCTGCAACAGTGCATACTGCTTATAAGATGATAGCTGAAAATGCTAATTTTGACCTATGTGAGGCCGTAAGGAGATAATTATTGTTGAATCTCCAGTCTATCAAGAAGGATAGCAGTCAAAAGTTTAAATTTGGATAGTTGTTGATCGGTCTATTCTTTTATTTCCAGAATTTCCTATCGGGAATTGGAGATCTTGAATGGTCTAAGGATCTATCAGTATCTGCCCAGATTAAGAGCAACATCAAGGCTGTGAGGAACACCTTTTCTATTGCAATGAATAAATATTTCAATAAATTTCAGAAGAAAATGAGTATGAGAGTAATATTGCATTAGGATGTGGTGAAACAATTCGCTAAGGAAATTATTTTTACAATTACCACTGATTTCTATTTGGTGGAGGCTATTGAGCCTAGAGAAGAATAAATTGAAGACATGAGCTATGAGGTCAACTATGACTTATTGATCAGTTATGCCAATAACCTGTTGGCATCTCCAGTGGACAAAAAAAGACAAGATTGGATACACTTTAACTTCAAACTGCAAAAGTTGAAACCAGTAGTGTTCCAACCATAATTGGTCAAGGTAAGAAGAAGAAGGCTGAGAAAGCACCTCCAATGAAAAAGTTGAGAAATTGGCAACTCAACCAGGAGTGGATATTCTACTTGCCAAGGAACAACCAGTGAAACCTCAACTCCCACCGGTTTAACAGGTCACTCAGAAGGAATCCAATGAAAAAGTTGATAAACATATTTCTGAATAGGAAATAGAGAAAGAACAAGAGAAAGAGAATATTATTAAGGTAACATCTCCTGAACCGGTAAAATCATTAGTCATACAGCAGACTGATGAAGATGATGATGACTCATTAGGCATTTCAGGGCCTATAATTGTTGATAATATGAGTGCATCTGAAATGATGAAGATTGCAACTATCATGCAATCTAGGGCACACAAGAAGAGACTTAAAGAAAAGAGAATGGAAGCATAAACCATTTAGAATGTTGTGGATATTCTGACAAGTTTACTACCGGAAATTGCTATAGGGAATCTAACAAATCCTATTAGAAAACTTGGTCAACTGGTCGTTGATGTATCTGACCAACTTAAGTCCCTAGAAGAAGAAGCACAAACTTATGCCGAGAAGAGTTATAGGAAGAAGCATGGGGAGAAGCTTATGAAAGAGATTGATACGGGAAAAAATTCTCTATCTCTTAATAAAGATTTATTAAGAAAAGCTATTAAAACAAGAGGGAAATTCCTTGCATCTACTTCTAATGTTTCATTCTTTTATTCTGATATCAATAACATGCTAATTGAAATAGAGCAAGAGCTAGAGAAGATATGCAATGCATGTGTACCACTTCAAGATTCTATTTTTTCTTTTGGCAAATCTGTGGATGATTTGCAAAATAGGTTAGATACCTATGATCTTGAAAAAGAAAAAAGACTCCGATCACTGAAGGAATTGAAGAATCAACTTAGACCCCAAGTGGACATACTACAAAGAGCCTACAAGAATGCATAAGCTATTTTGGCTACACCAGAAACATGTACACTTGATTCAATGGAGGAGTTCCATACTTAGATTATGTCTACACTTGAGTTCACCGAGAACTTGCTGGAGACATGGGAACATGCTTTTTCGCAATTGAAGAGAAACTTTAGTGACATTTTTATGAGGCTAGTGATGCATGAATCTTGATTAAGTTTTTCAAGTTTTTTGTATATGTAAAAAAATTTGATACAAACTTTTCTATATATATGTGTATTTTTCTTTTCAAATTTGCATTGTTGTCAAATGGGGAGTAGAAATATGTATTTGTGTTATGAAAATTTTGTATATTGTATGTAGTAAGGGAGAGTATATGTATATGTGTATAAATTTTTTTTGTAAGCACACTTAGCAGTATTACTGTAAAATTTTCTAAGTGTTGCCATCAATTCCAAAGGGGGAGATTGTTGGCTTGATGATGATTGTAATGATTAACTTCATCATATATTTTTATTAGTGAAACACATACACACACATATGTTCACATTGTCTACCGATGTAACTTCAAAGTTGTTTATATTGCAACCGATATACTAGAGGTTTATATCTAACCAGTACATGGTGACAAATGATATGTACATGGAGACAACCAGTGGATATACATAATGCAACATCAACCTAAAGATCCAGTGGAGATTAAAGGAGCATCAAATGATAAACGGTTTATATGTTTAATTCCAACCGGTATTGATTATTCCAACCGGTATTCATTAATTATGTGATGGGTTATCACTAGTCGTGATGAGTTATTGTGAGGCCTCACCTCGACTCAGTCTGACATTCAGTGGATTTTATATTTAGACTATTATGGATACTTTATTTTGATGCATTTTGAGACTTAGAACTTATATGATTTCAGGATTTGGATAACATTGCTATGATTTGATGATTTACTTACATGCTTTATGAGATAGAACACTACATGATTTTTAGATAGGATGATATTGCAATGATAGATGTCGTTATTGAATTTGCAGGACTTTACTATGGAAAAAAGAACTATGATGTATGGTTTAGTTAATGTGAATTGGGATGAAATTTGCTTATGTGAAATTGCTTGATAAAAGATGTATTTAATCTATGCAGATGAAAATTGTATGCAAGTGATGATGTGTATTGTTATTCCTTTGATTTACATTATATGTGGATATTTGAAAGTACTAATGTGTAAATTGAGATGCGCAGGAAATTTACCATGTGACCATGGAAATTACGGAGAACCAAACCTAGACTTATGTATGTTCGTAAGCCAGGGTTTGTCTATTTGGAGAGACAACACCCCGTTTGTGTTGTATTTTGTTCGTAACAGTATATGCTGCTTGAGTGTTAAGTGTTATTTAAATTTAATGTGTAAAAAAAAAACCACAAGAGACAATTTCATGTTTTATTTTGTAAAAGTGTTTTATTTGTGTCACTTGACATGTGTGGATTTAAATTTAGTTGTTTTATTTTTGTCTCTTGGTGGGAGGATGTTTAACTTTAGTTTTCTTAATTATTGTGACATGTTGTCATAAATACTTTGGGAAAAGAATTTTGGAGAGGTCAACATATGTTTGACCCGAAAATAAACTTCAGAGGGGTTTAAAATGGGTTAAATGAACACCTAGGGGTAGTTTAATAGGGTTTCCTAAAGCCCATAAGGTATACCTAGGGGTAGTTTAATAGGGTTTCCTAAAGCCCATAAGGTATACCTAGGGGTTAGGGGTAATTTTAGGCAAGTTTCTACTTTCAAATGATCTTTTTGACACTTTAAAAATTGGTTTTTTTTGAGTTGTGCGAAAATTGAAAATTAGAAGTTTAAATCTAATTGAGATTTTTTGAGAGTCTTTTTGCATTCTGCTTTTCTTTCCTTTTTGGTTTTTTAGAAACTTGTGAGGACTCAGAGAATGAGCTTCTTAAGCAAGATTTTGAGAATTTGAGGGTAATCACCCACTCTCCATTTTTGGAGACAAGAGAAGATTTTGAAAAGAAAAGAGTAGATTTGAAATAGAAAATTTAACTAAGGGTAGAAGAAGAAGATCCGTGGATTGGGCAGCTCTTCCTCAAATAATATACTACCATTGGGCAGATTAAGGTTAGTTTGATTTTTCTTTAAAAATGTCTGTTATCTTGTATGTGTTTGAGTGTATGATTGGAGAAGAAATCTGAGTTTCTTGAATGGTTTGTTTAGAATTTCATTTGAAAGTTTTGCATTATGTTTTGTTGTGCTTTGGGAGTTTTTTCAAGACCTCTTACTCTTGGGAGAGAGGAGGATCTTGTGGGTGGTAGTAGTGACAACCCTCGAGTGAGAGACTCTCGTTTGAGAGTGATCACAAGGGATCTTTGTGTGACCCTTGCTGCATGGTCTGTTTGTGCAATGGGGGTCATAAGGAGGGTTATAAGGCTAGAATGCCTTTGGGGGGCATAAGGAATAAGGGGTTTGAGATTCTTGATATATTTATTGTGCCATGAGGTGGCTACTTGTTTTTCCATACTTGCAGTTCTCCTCAGGGTATTGGTCCACTACCACCCTTAAAAAAAAAAAGTCATCACCAAAGTGTGGTGCTGTGAAGCCAAGTTGGGAGTGTGTCTAAAAATCTGTATGTATTTTGCCTTCTATGTGTTTGCCTATTTGTTACCCATCTAGGACTTGGTTCTCTGAGCTCGGGGTTGGCTACCAGTTAGCCTAGGCTGGGAGGTGAGCACTCCGTGGTCATATTTGTGTTTCTATTATGCAGGAATACCAGGAGAAAAGAGTAGGAAAACTGAAAGGTTGCAGAAGAATATTGTTGAAAGAATTTCAAATTTATTTGTAGTTATTAGTTTTAAAATTTGATAAGAGAAATACATCCTCATTCATAGAATGAGAGGCAAGTTGTAATTTTGGAAACAGACATGAGATTTATGGTTGTAGTTAAATAAAGAAACATCTTGTAGATTTGAGAATATTGTTAGAGTTGTAAAGAGCTAGATAAGCTTCTATTTTCAAAAAAAAGGAAAAGAATTGCTTTTTGATTTACATGCAATAGTTGTTTTTTTTGCAATATAAAAATCAGTTTATTTAAATTTGGGTTCTTCTTTTTAGCTAAAAATCTATCTCCTTTTTAATTGCAGAAAACCATGAATTGCACTTGCTATTATCATGTAAATAAAATTAGTTGTTTTATTAGTTGAGAAATCCATAAATGTATTTGTTTCAAAAAAGTATAAAGTTTTCCTAAAATAGTATTTCTTAAGTATTTAAAAAAAAAAAAAAATATAAGTCTTAGAATTCTGTTTCCTGCATACCCATAGATTTCAATCTTTAGATTTCGATATAGTTCTGGAAATAAATATTTATCCATTAAAACAAGCGAAATCCATATTCTTTTCCTACAAAGGTTTATCAAAATCTTTCATGATTATGATGTTAGTTTAAGAAAAAGAAATTAAATCTATTAGTCATAAATATATATTTATATATATCTATATGCATGTAAAAATTCATGGATATACATATATATATGTTTTTATACAAGCATGCCATATAAATACCCTGCAAAACGAATGAAATGGAAACCTAAGTTTATTTACCATATATATATATATATATATATATATATATATATATATATATATATATATATATATATATATATATATATATATATATATATATATATATATATATATATATATATATATATATATATATATATATATATATATATATATATATATATATATATATATATATATATATAAACTTAGCATAATGAGATTACTTTGTTATTTCTTTTGTTTCTTTTTAAAAAAAAAACTTGCATGTAAAATTAGCCTTGAGAAATATATTTAAATGCATTTATATATATATATATATATATATATATATATATATATATATATATATATATATATATATATTTATATTATAAAAATAAAAAGAAAATTTTTAAAAAAAAAAAATTTAGCAAAAAAATATAGGGGCCGAAGCCACTGTGCATCGCACAATGAACGGCGGAGCCGCGCACTGTGCAAGGCATAGTGGGCGGCGACGCCACACACTGTGCAGTGCACAGTGAACGGTAGGGCCGCGCACTGTGCAGCCATGCATCGCATAGTGGGCGGCCATGGCCGGGCCGCCACCAGTAACACCTGCCTTTCCTTGAGTTCGCCCTTCGCCGTGCTATCTCTCTCTCAGTTCGGCCTTGCAATGCGGGGTTTGAACAAAACACAAAAAAAAATATATCAAACCCTAGCCCGGGTAGGGCTAGGGTAATAAAAATAATAATAATAAAATAGACTGTTAAATTCTTGTTTATAAATAAAAATAAAAAAATAAAAAAATCCTAAATAGGGATTATATGAAAATTTGTTTTTAAGTTGAGGAAAATCTATATTTTAGATTAGATAGGGTTTTCAATTTAGATGGACTTGGGAATTTAAATCCCAATTAATTATTTTATCAAATTAACTATTTCTGAAGCCTTGAATTAAATTAAAAAAAAAGGAAATTAATTCCTTGGAAGCTAAATTGATTATTGGAAAGATAATTTTTCCTCAGCGAATAATGTCATTTAGGAAATTAATTTGACACTTTAATCCATTTATTTAATTAATGATTTAAAAAGAAATTTAGTCAATATGGTTTTATGGGGGATCAATTCTTATCTTCGTCCACCTATTTAAATGAGTTTAAATAAATTAGACTATCGACTTTATTTGATGAGAAAACAAATTAAAAACATTTAGTTTCCACAAATGAATTTTAATTAAGTTTCGATACTTAGTTAGTATCAAGAAATTGTTTGAACTTTGTTGACCAACATGATAACACATGTCGTGATAGTAAACTGTGTCAATTATCTAGTTGTTTTAAAAAAAAACATCATTCCATTTTTGCCCTAATTTTTGGGCATGACAGTTATCCTTACCGACAATTTTTGGCGGTATTTTTCTGATGAGTTATGATTGTTTGACCAGATACACTGCACCTAGGAAATTGTGATATGATTTCTAGAGGTCGACATGAAATCTAAATGTCTATATATTGACATCACAATGAATTATTTTGTATGAGCAAAGGAGATATATTATGTGATGATTTGATGTGAAGGCAGAAGCGTTAAGTTGCAGAGTATGATGGTAATGAAGTGTTGAGTGGATAGAAGAGGATCTATACAAGCAAGTTGTGCTACTACTAGATCACACCACCTGTTGTTTTCTAACCACTGCAATAGTCAAATCCCCTAACCAGGTAAGCTCTAACAAGCTTCATTGTACAAATCCTCTAACCAGGTGATCCATTAGTTTGGATTCATAAATCCTCTACTGAGGTTACCCCTTACAGGGTACTACCTTTTATAGGGTATAGCTTTTAACTAAGATTTGGGATCTTTAACAGGACTTGCCCCTAGTAGAGAAACCTTTTGTAGACCTTAACCGGTCGGTTATTTATTACTGTAGATAGTTAACTTGTGAGTCCCATCTCACCATGGTTTTTACCTATTTAGGTTTTCCACGTATAAACACTTGTGTTGTCCAAGGGGTTGAGTTTAGTTGGTTAAAGCATTGAGTTCTCAATGTGAAGACCCATGTTCAACTCCCATGAGGGACACCTTTGTGTAGAATTATAAGTTGTGACTCTTGGTCTTCCATTGTTGTTTAAAGTGGATTTCTAAGTTGTGACCCTTGGTCTTCCAATTGTTGTTTCTATTTTGGTGCTTGAAAGGAGCTAGTATTTGTAATAAGTTTGCTCGAAAGGAGCTGATATTTGTAATAAGTTTGTAACGTGGATGCTCAAATGAGCAAAAAATGAGCTTTGTGATTCTATGATACTTAATACAAAAAAACGCTTGTGTTATGGTGGATGTTTTACTTATTGTGGATGTTGTTATATCATTTTGTATTACATACATATTGTTTAACAAACTTGTTAAGTATATCTACTGGTCAGTGTTTAAAGTAGTATTGTTTTTGGTGTTACTAATTCACCCCCCCTCTCAGTGCTTTACAAGTCGATCAATATATACCTTTAACTTCCCAAAAATAACTCTTGTTGTAAGTTATATCACGATTAGTAAAATGGTTTTTGCACCATTCAATAATATCATTAGAATTACGTATGGTGTTACTTGTACAAAAGCTCTCACTTTAGAAAATTGGACAACCCATGTACATACATACATACATACATACACACACACACACACACACACACACACACACACACACACACACACACACACATATATGTATGCATATTTTAATCTATGAAGAGAATTAAAACTATACACAAATATGAAGATAATTTACTTGCAAGTTCATGTTGGCAAAGTGCACGCTTCACATATGCTCATGCTCCATCATGCTCTCCTTTTCCATGTTCACTCTCAAAGAAGTTCCACAAAAACTTTATGCTACGTCGAGCATTTTGTAGGGATAACCAGTTAAAATCTTTGCAGACTTAAATTGCCCTAACATGAATAACACACACACACACACACACACACATATATATATATATAATTTTGACCTGTTATTGTGTAAGGGGAAAAAGTGACACTAAGCAAACATGCCCTAAACTCACTTTCAATCACACACTTGTGGAATACGAAAGAGCCTAGAGGTATCACACAATTAGCTACTTCTTTTTGTGGAAGAGAGAGCCACGGGCTACCTATTAGGATTTCTATTCCTTTGTTGCAAATGATAGATAGAATGATGCAAGTTCAACTATTAACTCTAAAGTGTAAGTATGAACTAGTAACAAGATTGCAAGATTGAGATTAAGTGATGAAAAGCTGTAAACACAAGGAAAAAAGGGGAATGCAGATGTGTACCTGGGGTTAAAATCTGAGTGGAAATGTTCGGGACGGGGGCGCATGCGCCACTGACCTAATTCTGCACCTGAAACTTCTCCTTTTGGCAACCTGAAAGCTGTCGAAAAGTGCTGAAAACTGCTGTTGTCTGAGGGACCAGGGCGCCCACCGCCCCTGTCCCAGGGACCACGGCGCCTAGCGCCCCTGTCCTGTCAGGACCAGGGTGTCCCACGCCCCTGTCCTAGGTTTCTGCTCTACAATTTGGTGTGTTGTCCCGTCTCAGTCTGCTTCCGTCGGATCTGCAACTTGCGGCGTCCTTCGAATTCAGAAATCTGCACTTATAACTGAAAAGGGGTTGTAGGTAGCTATATAGGGTTTTGCCTTAGTCAAACCCCCGCTTTGGTGATTTCCACCTCCACGAATAGCCAAGTTGTATAGTAAAAGTTGTGTGTGCAGACCTTGTGTGTGTGCAAGATCCTAAAATGAAAGTAAGCAAACTAGAGCAACCTAGAAAGTAAACCCTAATTGCTTGTAAATGGTAATGTAAATGCTCTAAATCAAGATGCAAAGTGATCTAAAGCATGAATACAAATGATATAATGAGGCTTATGCAAAGACATGAAAACAACATGAAATCATACCCAACCCCAAGGGAGGGTACAAGCCAATCTTCAGTCGGTGATCCCCTATTGCTCTTCAATGTCTTCAAAGCCCTAAATGGATGAATGAAATTGATGAATGCTTGATGGATGGATGTTGAATGTTGTTGAAGTCTTCAAAGATCTACTCTTTCGCTACGTAGAAAGCCCTTTGAAACCAAAAATCCGGATCCTTTCAAATGAAGAAAGAGAGCTCTTATGTATGAAACCCTAGGTCTTAATTTCAACTTTTGGCCGACCTAGAGATTGAATCTCCCACCAATTTCTTGGGGTTAAGCTTTATTTTATGATTGGATCGCGCTCCTAAAATTTTGGGAAAAATGTCCAGGACTGTGTGCACTCCGTGCGCCATGGTCCTCTCCGGGCGCCATGGTCCTGACAACTTTTCACCAAATTTTCAGGGCCGTCGGATATGATGATTTTAGAGAGAATCCCGAAGTTACAGCTGATTTCAAGATGTTTTGACCCTCGAAATCAAGCCCCCAAGTTCAAAATAGGACCTAATTAGGGTTTTTGATTAAATGATGTATTGGAAGAATAAAATGAAAGGGGCACACTTTAATGAAAAGGGCCCAACTTTATGATATGGGAGATGATAAAATAGAACCTTAGACCTAATTAATTTAATTAATTAAGTGCTAAAGGGGAAATGCAATGCAAAATGCAAAATGCGCCAAGGCGGGTGCTAAACTAGGTGTGAAATTGTACCACCCTAGCAAGTGCGTACAATTTACGACGCTACATTTACCCCCCACTTTAGCAGTCATATGAACACTACGTGCATATGCAAGATAGTATACAGAAAAGTAAACATTATTTGAAAAAGGATATATCCATAAGTCTATCGAACGAAGCCCCCAGCGGCATCTGCAGTACACAGTTAGGAACCGAACCCTACAAAACACACGTTAGATCACAAAATCACCTAATGCTTACTAAGGAAGGTGATGAAAATTCGAGGGTAGCTATATGCCCCCCCCTGTTTCGGCTTGCTAATTTTAGTGAGTTGAAACAGGGTATCATGTTTACCACTTCGAATTGTTAAAGAATATTGATGACAAATGCTCACAAGAAGATTTGATATGAGATCAAAAACTAATAGAGAATCATTTGGTAAGAAAGAGGACTAAATCTCAATTCCAACACAACAAAGAGTGTGAGGATTTGAGAGTTCTCTAACACAAGATGAAGGATGTAAATGGAAACAAAATGCAAAGAGGAGAAAAGAAAGGAAAAAAGAATGAATACACACATTGGTGATCCATGAGAGGAATAGTGAGAGAGAAAACATGGACTTCTCGCCCCTAGATCTTGTCTAGGTGATCCATGGGAAAAAGGACATGGAAAACTAGCCCCTAGAGTCTGTCTAGGTGATCCATGTAAGGGAGGAGAGTGAGAAAGTCTAGCCTTATGCCGCTAGTTCCACTCAACCTCGTGCATGTGTGTGTAAGGGATCATAGGAGTCTATGCCCGAGTATGCTACAACCTGTATATGTATAGTACAAAAGCATGACATCTTTCTCTAAGAGTCTGTGCTCTGGTTCCGAGAATAATCACCTTGCATAAAAGAAAAATGGAGACATCTCGCTTTAAGAGTCTGTGCTCTGGTTTCGAGAATGACCCATTGCTCAAAAAGTGTAATGTTTATGTCATAAGCAAAGTAGAACAAGGATACCTACCTTCATCACAAAAGAAGATACCCCAAAAATGCAACAGTGTCATAGATCCAAGCAAGAGAGTTTTGCACTCTTTAAGCAAGGATAAGATAGTTGAAAAGGGATATCTTGTAGTATGTGTAAAGGAGATCCTTAGAGGAGAGGAGATCTTTGTACAAAAGATACCTATCCTCGAGAGGAATTGTCTTATAACATCTTCTAGAATAAGACAAAGAAGAGAATAAGAATGCAATACTTCCTTCTTTTGCGAGGTGAAAGTGATTCTTAATGAAGGATGATGCTCTTTTTAACCCAATTGGGAGAGTGAATTCATTATGGATGTATTTTACCAAGTGCAAAAGAGGTTGTAGTCAAGGACTTACACCTCTTGTAAGAGAGAATCCTTGAACAAACAACAACAAATGCATACAAGGAATAACATCAAGTAATAAAGTTCACACCATCCACGAAATAGGAAAAAGTGGATCCTTAGATAAAAATAAGGAAAGATCATTGCCTCCCAAGGATAAGGACAATGAGAAGGACTTATACAATCTTCTAGGGAGAGATTTAGACATAAGCAAAATGTACTACATACTCACATGAGTTCATGCAAGAAAGACATTAGTGTATGTAAAATGCTCCTCACAAGAAGTGGGTAGGATAAGAAAGAGAATACACAACTTCTCCCCTATCTAGGAAAAGAGGATTCTAAAGAAAAGATGATCAATATTTCCACACTATTACCCGATAGGAACAAGAGATAACATAGAAAAATTAGGCTATCATGTTGCTTCAAAAATATGATTGCACTTGAAATTGTACCATCATGAATGACAATGAGCCCCCAATAAATGAGCTACCAATGTCACATAATGATGAGCAACATAATAGCCATTAATGTTATTTAAAGACATGATAGATTGAATAAGGTATTTGAATATGACATGCTAAATGCTCAACTATAAGTGATATCAAAAACATGTATAAAATGATAAAAATTGAAGAAGAAAAGTCACAAGAAATCTTAGAAGAAGGATGAGTGTAATTTATTAGAGCCTTATCCTTGGAGGAAAGGACTTTATGATGAATAGGAGATAAAGATTCATAAGTGGATTTAGAAATTTGAGGGGATTCATAAAGAGATTTGTTCGTCGCCAAGATTTCCTTATGAGGGGAATGAGAGTTGATAGAAGTAGAAGATGATTTAGTTGAAGTGAGATCATCATCACTACTAAATATAGCATTCACATTGAGAGATGGTCTTTTAGATGCTTTGGTGGGCTTAGAAAGATTATATCCAAGTCCAAATGAATATTCATGCATGTTATGTTCTAAAGGAACTTTAATTCCTTGTTCATTTGTGCCACAACCATTTCCACTATAGCCACTCTTAGCCAAAATGTGAAAACCATGACCATAAAGGGATGCTAAATCAGAGAGAGAGGTGATTTTTCATAAGACAAAGAATCAAATTCTTCAGAATTAGAGGTATGAGGAGAAGAAGTTTGAGAAGCGGCCACAAAATTATTGCTCATAGGTTCAGGTAAGACTGATTGATCTCTAGTTTCTTCCTTCTTTTTAACTTTAAGCTCTCTAGGAGGAACCCTATACTCACCTACAAAGGTGGGATTAAAATCAAGAGATCCCCAATCGTCTTCTGTGAGAACCTTCTCAGGATCAAAAGCCTTTTCATGTGTAGATTCAAGTTGAGAAGAATCTTCTTCAGGAACTTCAGACTCATTTAAAGAATTTTGATTATCAGAGGGTGATGATTCATCCATAGGTATCTTGTTTAACGAGTCATCACTAGAAGAGGAAGGCTTAGAAGAACTCCCTTTGGAAGTAGATGTTTGCAAACAAGCTTGAAAATTAGTATCACCTATCAAGGTATATGTCTTATTATTATAAATAAATTTAACTTGTCTATGCAATGTAGAGGGGACAGCTTTCATACTGTGAATCCAAGGTCTCCCTAATAACAAGTTGTATGTTATATTTCCCGACATAACATGGATAGGAGTAGGCAAAGTAATAGGTCCCACTGTGATGGGTAAGGTGATAATACCTAATGAAGATTTAGCCACATTATCAAAGCCTCGAATGGGATGAGATTCAGGCTCAATAAGGGATGTATCCACATTCATCTTATGCAATAGATTAATGATACACACATTAAGGCCAGAACCATTATCTACCAGTGTTCGTCTTATAGCAGTGTCATTTATGATAACCACAATCATCAAGGGATCATATTGATGTTGAATTTCACTAGTAGGCAACTCATCTTGAGTAAACACAATTTGAGCTTTAGGATTCATCACAGAGTTAACCAAAGACACTATATTACTAGATGTATTAGGTGGAGGAACATTCAAATCTTTCAAGGCATCTTGTAACATTCCATGATGAGTGGAAGGAGTTTGAATCAAATCCCAAAGGGATATCTTAGCAGGGGTAGCTTTAAGTTGTTCTATGAGAGCATATTCCTTACCAAGAACTTGTGAAATACGAGGAGCTTGAGGAAGAATAGGTTGGGAAGGAGGAAGTGAAGTTGGGATAACTGGAGGAGGATTAGGTTGCCTATTGTTTCTTGTGTTATAGGTATGAGCAACCACATTATAACTCTCTCTAGTCAGTTGCTTAGCATACTCATAAGGGCTCTTAGTAGAATAACCTTCTTGCACAGTAATAATAGGTTTCTTAGGAGTGCAAAAAGAATCATTAGCATAACCACCTTGGACCACTAAGATAGGCTTATTTAAAGGTTGCAAATTTTGAGAAGGACAAGCACCTTGGATAGTGAAGAGAGGTTTGTTAGGTGTTTCATTCACACGTATCAAATTGATTGAGGATGGTTTAGAGGAATGAACAAAAGTGTTGGAAGAATTATTGATAGTCTTCTCTTGCACTAAAATCTTATCACGGATTAAATCAATTTTAGGAGAGAGACAAGGGGTAGGCATTGATGTTCCAGTAGGAAGAGTAATACTAGGCAAGGTCATATCATCCTCTATCATCAAAGGATCTACATGGGGAATAAACTCTCTAGGAGAAGGATCAACATTACTCTCTAAAGTCTCACTTTTGAGATGGAGATCTTTGAAAGAGATGTTAACCATCTTGTCTTGAACTAGGGTTTCCTTATGAGTAGAACCAAGTTGAGGAGAGGGAGATGCTTTATTTTTAGAGGGAGAATAATTGAGATTTAAGGAAGGTGAGAAACTATCAAGGGAGTTTTCAATCTTGATTTCATCCCCTTTGGCTAGGGTTCTCTCATGGGGTAGAGAATAATCTACACCTTCTTCTAATGGTTCATCCCAAATAGTGAGTTTGTTGAAAGGAATGTTTGAAGTATTGTCAATTTCGGGAGGGGAGATAACATTGTTTATTAATTCCTCATCCTTAGGAGGGAGAGCATCAATAGATGTGTTAAACTCATCCTCTTTCCTCAAAATATGTTCAATATGATCTTTAGGGGAGAGAGAATTAAGGAAATTTCTTATTATTTCATCTTCTTTCTCTAAGGAATGCTTATGGGTAAGAAAAACTTTAGGAGAAGGGTAAGCATTTATCATTAATTCATCATCTCTAGTGGGAATTTTGTTGGAAAAGGAAATGCCATCACTAGGAAATGTAGGGATAATGTCATCTTCTTGCACAAAAGGATCCTCATGAAGGGAGTTTTTTTTAGGAGGAACATGAACATATTTCTCCAAGGATTCATGCTTAGGAAGGAGATCTTTGAAAGAAGTGTTCATAACCTCTTGTTGCACTAACATGCCCCCATTGGAAGGACCAAATTTAGGAGAAAATAAGTCAATGTTCATCAATATCTTTTCACTTAGAGGGGCATCATGTAGGGAAGGTGAAGTAACATTAAGAAAGGTGTTTATGATATCATTCTCTTCCTCTAGGATAGCTAAATAGGAAGGGCACTTTTTAGGAGAATTGTCAAGATCACTCTTAAAGTCTTCTTCCTTAGAGCATGGGAGAGTCTCAAAGGGATTGGTAGAAACTCTTTTAGGCACTAAAATGTTGTTATATATGGGGGGAGGTTCTTTAGGAGAAGGAAAAATTGAAACAAGGGAAGCTAACCCATTATCACATGAATGCATCATGACAACAATTTTCCTCTTTCAAATGATAACACATGCAAAATAGAAGGAAATGTTTAATTTTAACCTATGCAAGCACTTAGAATGTAGATTTAGAAAATTAAATTTATGATTCAAATGAGTTCCTAAATCAAATTTGAAATTATTGATCCCAATTAAGCTATCCACAAGTTCAACTTTGAATTGAAAAATTAGGGTTTTAGCAAAATTTCCTCTAAATTTTTGAATCTTGCAAGAAATTAAAACTTGTAAATAAAAATTTGAATTTGAAATAGCATAAACACTCAAATTTGAAAACATAAATCAGAATTAGAGAAGATTGGAATTCACGTCGAGTTCACCAAAATGTGTAAGGGGAAAAAGTGACACTAAGCAAACATGCCCTAATCTCACTTTCAATCACACACTTGTGGAATACGAAAGAGCCTAGAGGTATCACACAATTGGCTACTTCTTTTTGTGGAAGAGAGAGCCATGGGCTACCTATTAGGATTTCTATTCCTTTGTTGCAAATGATAGATAGAATGATGCAAGTTCAACTATTAACCCTAAAGTGTAAGTATGAACTAGTAACAAGATTGCAAGATTGAGATTAAGTGATGAAAAGCTGTAAACACAAGGAAAAAAGGGGAATGCAGATGTGTACCTGGGGTTAAAATCTGAGTGGAAATGTTCAGGACGGGGGCGCATGCGCCACTGACCTGATTCTGCACCTGAAACTGCTCCTTTTGGCAACCTGAAAGTTGTCGAAAAGTGCTGAAAACTACTGTTGTCTGAGGGACCAGGGCGCCCAGCGCCCCTGTCCCAGGGACCAGGGCACCTAGCGCCCCTGTCCTGTCAGGACCAGGGTGCCCCACGCCCCTGTCCTAGGTTTCTGCTCTACAATTTGGTGTGTTGTCCCGTCTCAGTCTGCTTCCGTCGGATCTGCAACTTGCGGCGTCCTTCGAATTCGGAAATCTGCACTTATAACTGAAAAGGGGTTGTAGGTAGCTATATAGGGTTTTGCCTTAGTCAAACCCCCACTTTGGTGATTTCCACCTCCACGAATAGCCAATTTGTATAGTAAAAGTTGTGTGTGCAGACCTTGTGTGTGTGCAAGATCCTAAAATGAAAGTAAGCAAACTAGAGCAACCTAGAAAGTAAACCCTAATTGCTTGTAAATGATAATGTAAATGCTCTAAATCAAGATGCAAAGTGATCTAAAGCATGAATACAAATGATATAATGAGGCTTATGCAAAGACATGAAAACAACATGAAATCATACCCAACCCCAAGGGAGGGGTACAAGCCAATCTTCAGTCGGTGATCCCCTATTGCTCTTCAATGTCTTCAAAGCCCTAAATGGATGAATGAAATTGATGAATGCTTGATGGATGGATGTTGAATGTTGTTGAAGTCTTCAAAGATTTTCTCTTTCGCTACGTAGAAAGCCCTTTGAAACCAAAAATCCGGATCCTTTCAAATGAAGAAAGAGGGCTCTTATGTATGAAACCCTAGGTCTTAATTTCAACTTTTGGCTGACCTAGAGATTGAATCTCCCACCAATTTCTTGGGGTTAAGCTTTATTTTATGATTGGATCGCGCTCCTAAAATTTTGAGAAAAATGTCCGGGACCGTGTGCACTTCAGGCGCCATGGTCCTCTCCGGGCGCCATGGTCCCAACAACTTTTCACCAAATTTTTAGGGCCGTTGGATATGATGATTTTAGAGAGAATCCCGAAGTTACAGCTGATTTCGAGATGTTTTGACCCCCGAAATCAAGCCCCCAAGTTCAAAATAGGACCTAATTACGGTTTTTGATTAAATGATGTATTGGAAGAATAAAATGAAAGGGGCACACTTTAATGAAAAGGGCCCAACTTTATGATATGGGAGATGATAAAATAGAACCTTAGACCTAATTAATTTAATTAATTAAGTGCTAAAGGGGAAATGCAATGCAAAATGCAAAATGCGCCAAGGCGGGTGCTAAACTAGGTGTGAAATTGTACCACCCTAGCAAGTGCGTACAATTTACGACGCTACAGTTATATACAATCAAATCATATATAAGAAAAAAATTAACTTATAATCAATTTCAAATCTAATGTACTTATCGGCACTTCCATCTGACCAAATCCAATGTTGTGTACATTCTATCCCACAATCTTTAATATCTTCCAAAAACATTCTAAAACAATGTGCTACATAGCTCCTACCATGACATGTATCATCACTAATATAGAAATGAACCTCCTTGATGATAATGCGTTCATTTTCAGTACTCTGTATACCATCCACATGAAATTGTGGATGTCTATAGCAAACTTGTACAAATATTGCAACTTGATCAGAATGATAATATTGACTTTGAATTTCTATGCGAAGACTAAATGTATAGTTCTCAGAGAAATATACAATTGAAAGAATACAACCTAGTGGAAAACAATTCTTGGAATCATGAAACTATTTAGCCTGCCATCTTGCACCATGACAATGTTGGATATGTGGATATATCGTATTACAAAATCTATCTATAAACTGAATGTAGGGCAATTTTCTCTCTTTCAATATAATTCTTTTGGATTCAGTTCCCAAATTACTTTGGTATGTCTCATATTCAAATCTCTTCCATATAACTAGTGCATGAATATCAATATTGTCAATTTGCAACACAAACTTATCAAAACTCCACAATCATTGCATTCACCTTTTATACATTGTAAATTTCATCCATTTAGATACATTTGACTATATGCAATGTACATATGAACACGATTTAATAACATTAATTGCTTGAAATCACTTAGCTAATATATAGAGAATTTGAGTCAAGTATTAGGAAATAAAATATAATATAATTCAGTACTAAATAGTGTTGAATATATACTCAATTTCATTGAAGTGTTTAAATATATTTTACAAACTCAATATTTAGTTAGATTTTAAGTATGTAAATTTATAAGAATTAATCTACTCATATAGTAAATAAGTTATATCTAGTTACTTTTCCTTGTTCTTAACAAACAAATGTGATTAATGAAATGTATAAATAATTTTGTTTTCTTAAACTTTTTAAATTGAATAAATGAAACATGTGTAAATTTCATCCATTTAGATCATTTATCTTAAACTACAATTTTTAAAATTTATTAAATGAAAAAACAACATTCAAGAAATAAGAGCATTGATCTAAAGAGTAAGAAATTAAGTTTACTTGGATTCTACATTTGACTATGCAATGTACAATGAACATGATTTAATAACGTTAATAATATGATTTAATAACAATAATTAAAAAAATAATTTAAGATAACATAATTGAAAATAAATGATTGAAGCACAATTAATGAATAATAAAATAAAGTTTTAAATTTAATCTAAAAAATATTTAATTTCCAAAAAAACATCTAATATTGTAAATTAAGAATGATTGAAAAAATAATTTAAAATAACATACTTGGAAAGGGTAGTCCCCTTCCGAAAAAAAATCAAAATCTTCGCCTCTTTATAAAATTAGAAATATTCACCCCTTTATAATCTTCCTACTCACTCCAAAAGGCCACTTTATATGAGAAAAAAAATGTTTTTTTGTAAAAATAACTCTTATTATTTTCGCACTTGATTGTTTTGGATTTTTTAATTGGAAAAAAAACTTTTTTTTAGATGTGATTCAAGCGATCGGTTGCTTGTACGACTGGTCGCATTGGCCCTCACAATTCCAGTCGAAAGCAGTTCTGGCCAGAACTATTTTTGAATAGTTCCGACCGTAACACTTTCGGCCAGAACGTTTCCGGTTGGTACAACCTATGTGGAATGCCAATTGGCAGCCACATCAACAAAAATGATGATTTTTTGAAACTTGTCACTTCTGCAACAAAATTTAATAGGTAAATTAAACTTATTAATAAAACTAAAAATACCCTTTTGTAGAGATCGAAGTCACGATTCTACTCATATAATTTTTATAATGTTTTGATTACATTTAATAGACAAAAAATAAAAAATACTACAACTAGGTATTCTTTTGTTCGATAACAAGCTGCTTTAAAAAACAAAAAAAAATGTCGAATCACTTCAAAAAAATTGAAAAAAATATGGTTCACTAGAAGAGAGAGTCTTCTCCAAAAGGGTATTTTTATTTTTTTGATTATCATAAATTGAATAGACAAATTGTGGTGGGAGACAAAAACTATCAAATTTTGGTGTATTCGACTTCCAAATGCTATAACAAAGAAAATATACATCAAATTTTTTATTTTTTTTCATGCACTTTCTAAATATGTGTGATCTATATCAGATATCAAAATTGAAAGAAAAAAAAGTTGATTTACATTTTCTTTTGAGGTGGGAACTAAACCCCCTCATTTTCAACATTTTTCAACAATAAAAAAAATGGACTTTAAAGCTAAAAAAAACATATAAATTATTGACAAAAAAAATTCAAAAAATAGTAGACTTAAAATTCAACAAATTTTACACATTTAATCAGTTTACATCGTCTTCAAATTCAAAATGAAAATGATACTTTTATGGTGATGAAATTGAATAGTTATTGTTGTGTTAGCCTTTTCCTTTGTAAAAGTGTGACACGGGTTTGTACTTTTACCTGAGGATGTTGTCAGACATACAACATCCTCGTCGGATGCTTGGTGGATGGAAAGATTTGAACTGATTGACCAATATGATAATACTAAAGATTCATTATTCTGTATCAACCAACCAAACGTCAATAAAAACAATTTGACAATCTAAGCATGTGACGGTTCGGGCGTCAGATGCTTGGTGGATGGAAAGATTTGAACTGATTGACCAATTTGATAATACTAAAGATTCATTATTCTGTATCAACCAACCAAACGACAATAAAAATAATTTGACAATATAATCTTTCCACTCGAAGACCAACCTCAAAAAACCATGTATGATTGAAGAATTGTGTCCCACGTTAAGTTCTTCAATCCCATCAATAGCCACCCATAGGTGGCATACCATAAGATGGCATGGGAGGCATTCCCATTCCACTCATACCTGGCTAAAAGCAACCTCCCATGCCCACTCCCATGCCAGGCATTGGAGGTGCTAGCAAAGCAAGGGGAAGAAGTTGAGCATACATATTCTGTAAACAAAATGGGCACATATTTATTTTTGCAAAAGATTTTAAATGTTTATTATAGAGAAACTTAAAATATTCACAGAATCATCAGAGTATATCAAGAACCTGAAGTAGGTATTGAAACACAAAGTCAATCATATTATTCATCTAGGCAAGTTCCAAAGCCACATCTGGTCTGATCAAGACATAGCATATGAACAAGCATGAAGCAAAGCATTCTTTCTTACCCTACAGTTTGAAATGAAAAAGCAAGCCCCACTTCAATGCCCCAATCCAAAATGAAAATTCAAAATATACTTTAGCCTATGAGAGAGAACAACCAACTATATATTTTACCAATTATATACATGTTCCACAAAATACACCAGCAATTCCTCTGCAAGTTCACAATCACCCGATTGAGAACTAGTTTCCATTGCATCCTTGTAAAGATTATCCTTTTTAGATAGTGCAACATTTTAGCACATAAGTTTTCTATAATTTCCTTAAAAATGTTATTTTTCTATAATTTCCTTAATTATGCTCTTAAAAATGTTGTTTTTATATAATTTCCTTAATTATGCTCTTAAAATTCTATTTTTCAAATTAACTATGCTCTTAATAATGCTATTTTTCTATAATTTTCTTAATTATGCTCTTAAAAATGCTATTTTTCTATAATTTCCCTAATTATGCTCTTAAAAATACTATTTTTCTATAATTTCCTTAATTATGCTCTTAAAAATGTTATTTGAGGTGTTGGCAAAGCAAGGGGAAGAAGTTGAGCATACATATTGTGTAAACAAAATAGGCACATATTTATTTGAATTTTTAAAAACCACCAGTAGAGTAGAACAAATGCTCCTTGAGGCTCAATTAAGCAAAATGCATACCTGTTGAGCAACAAGATCTTTCTCTTCTTTCTCCTTGGATTTCTCTTCTTGGACAACCTCTAACTTGTCCTTAACAAGCTCATCAACTTTTGTCGTGTATTCTCATATGAACTTTGAAAAATAATTTTTTTGAATATTAGCTATTTAATTCTACAAAAGATTTAAAATATTTATTAAAGAGAAACTTAAAATATTCACAGAATCAAAAGAGTATATCAAGACCCTGAAGTAGGTATGGAAACACAAAGTCAATCATAATACTCATCCAGGCAAGTTCCAAAGCCACATTTGGTTTGATCAAGTCATAGTATATGAACAAGCATGAAGCAAAGCATTCTTTCTTGCCCTGTAGTTCCAGATGCAAAAGTAAGCCCCATTTCAATGCCCTAATCCAAAATGAAAATTCAAAATATATTTTAGCTTGTGAGAGAGAACAACCAACTATATGTTTTACCAATTATATACTTGTTCCACAAAATGTACTAGCAATTCCTCTGCATGTTCACAATCACCCGAATGAGAACTAGTTTCCATTACATCCTTGTAAAGATTATCCGTTTTAGACAGTGCAACATGTTAGCACATAATTTTTCTATAATTTTCTTAATTATGCTCTTAAAAATACTATTTTTCTATAATTTCCTTAATTATTCTCTTAAAATGCTATTTTTAAAGTTAACTATGCTCTTAAAAATGCCATTTTTCTATAATTTCCTTAATTATGCTCTTAAAAATGCTATTGGAGGTGTTGGAAAAGCAAGGGGAAGAAGCTGAGCATACATATTCTATAAACAAAATAGGCACATATTTATTTGAATTTTTAAAAACTGTCAGTAGAGTAGAACAAGTGCTCCTTGAGGCTCAATTAAGCAAAATGCATACCTGTTGAGCAACAAGATCTTTCTCTTCTTTCTCCTTGGAATTCTCTTCTTGGACAGCCTCTAACTTGTCCTTAATAAGCTCATCAACTTTTGTCATGTATTCTCGAATGAACTTTGAAAAATAATTTTTTTGAATATTAGCTATTTAATTCTATAGAAGATTTAAAATGTTTATTAAAGAGAAACTTAAAATATTCACAGAATCATCAGAGTATATCAAGAACCTGAAGTAGGTATGGAAACACAAAGTCAATCATATTATTCATCCAAGAAAGTTCCAAAGCCACATCTGGTCTGATCAAGTCATAACATATGGGTGATCGTATGGATTTGTGTCACACTTTAGGCTAGCAATGCCTGTTCTGGCCGGACCGATTTGGCAGCCATGCAACGCTCGCGTGGCAAGGGGTTTCCAGCCGGAAACACCTTGCCCTATATAAAACCCAAAACCCTCCCAAGCCCCTCATTTTGCATTGAGTGGCTTGGACTTGAGCAGGAGGGCGAAAAGATTTCCAGAGATCTAGCTTGAAGGGTTTTGACGGTAAGTACCTTCTTTTTTTTTCTTTTTAAATGTATTTATTGTATCATATTAATCTTTTTTGTTTTAAATAGTTTTTAATAGAAAGTTAAATTTTTGATAGCAAATTAGTTTTTTTTAAGTTTTTTAAAATAGTTTTAAATTTTTATTTTTTTTTGTATTTTTTGTATCATATTAGTTTAGAATATTAGAAAATAAATGCATACATGTACATAAATACACACATACATACACATACATACATACATACCTACATACATATATAGATACATACATACATACATACATACATAAACAAACCTACATACACATACATACCTACATACATACATACACATACATACAAACCTACATACATACATACATACACAAACATACATACCTACCTACAAACATACACACATACATATACATAAATATAAAATAATTATATGTACACCTTAGGACATACACATACATAAAAATACATACACATACATACATACATAAACATACATACATACATACACAAACATACATGTACATACACATACATAAATACATACACATACATACATAAATACACATAAAATAATTGTATACACCTTAGGACATACATACACCTCAGGACATGCTATCAGAGGCCATGTGTGGTCCTGAGGGGTCGAGTGTCACGACCCCTCAGGACCACACATGACCTCTGATAGCATGTCCTGAGGTGTATGTATGTATGTATGTGTATGTATACATCCTAAGGTGTATATAATTATTTTATATGACCTCTTAGGACCACACAAGGCCCCTTGTGACACATGTGCACCCCTTAGGACCTATTAGGACCACATAAGATCAAATTGTGTTGCAAGGGGTCTTATATGGTCCTAAGGGGTCACGCATGTGTTCTAACACATGGGTGACCCCTTAGGATCACACGAGGCCCCTTACGACACATGTGCACCCCTTAGGACCTATTAGGACCACATAAGACCAAATGGTGTTGAAAGGGGTCTTATGTGGTCCTAAGGGGTCACACATGTGTTCTAACACATGGGTGATCCCTTAGGGCCACACAAGGCCCCTTACGACACATGTGCACCCCTTAGGACCTATTAGGACCACATAAGACCAAATGGTGTTGCAAGGGGTCTTATGTGGTCCTAAGGGGTCACGCATGTGTTCTAACACATGGGTGACCCCTTAGGACCACACAAGGCCCCTTACGACACATCTGCACCCCTTAGGACCTATTAGGACCACATAAGACCAAATGGTGTCGAAAGGGGTCCTATGTGGTCCTAAGGGGTCACACATGTGTTCTAACAAATGGGTGATCCCTTAGGACCACACAAGGCCCCTTACAAAACATGTGCGCAAGCCCCTTACGAAACATGTGCACCCCTTAGGACCCTCGTTAGATAAGCAGTGAGGGGGTCATCGGAATTCCGACGCTCACCCAATTTATTTTGACGCTCAAACCGTCGCACATACAACATCCTCGTCGGTGCGAATGCCCTGGTTGTTGTTTGACATCGTCGAAAGTCCGACGGACACCCACAAAACATCCAACAAGGATGTTGTATATGTGACGACATTCTCGCCAGATGTGTGGTCATGTTCACCGTCAGAACATTACCCAAAAGTTGTTGGAATTTCGACGACTTATCGAGTTTTGTCGATGGCTAAGTGCAGTCATGGTTGTCATCGGAAGAATCTTTGATGGTTTTGGAATTCCGATGGTCTTGACCACCATCGGAATGTCTGACTACAAGTTTTTTATAGCGTTTCTCGTTGGTAGTCTGACGAATTGTAGTCAAAATTCAGATAAACTGCCATTAGAATTGAGCCCCAAATGTACTAATGTAACCAATAACCATTGAAGAATATTTAACTATCAGATCGTTAATATAATTCAGTGTCATTGCTCTTCCATCTCATCTTGAATTAGTCATCTTTTCAACATCATTCTTAGGAGCAGATCTCAATACTAGAACCTCATCGGTGGCACACAGTCCGGTGATTACATGAATAACTTCTTTTGTAATCTTATATAGTCTATCAATCCACATAAATTTGTCGTGAATCCTGCTAAGAACATATCTGATGTGTTCACCATCAAAATTATCAATGGAATTTAGTGCATGGTGAAAACCTTTCTCGATAACCTTCTTAAATTGTTCCTTCAATACTCCGTTCTCATCACACAATAATTTATATTGGTCAAAGATCGCAAAAATACCAAGATCCTCCAATTTGCAATGATAAATAGATCTAACATCTTCTACATGTAACACTCCATAGGGAACTTCGGATAGGGCTCCGATGGGATTAGTTTCAAAAGACTTAAACGGGTGCCTTTTGAATTCAGGATGAGGTCTATCTGTAACATCTACTAGATGTGGGATATCCATTCTCAAAGATTCAAACTTTAGATACAAAAAATAGGATTTGTCGGATAAATACCTTTCACCGTTTTTACAACTAGGGTTTTGACACCGACAATGTTCTCTCGCTGATTGTCAATCGTGGATCACCTCCAATCTCCTCAAATCTATGTCAATCCACTTAGATGCTGCAAACACAATATTTTCTCTACTCTTTTCTCTCTTCCAAGTGCTCACAAGAATCCAAAGTGACACATGACATTCACAAAGTTCCTTTTATTTGCCCATTATCTACCGCATTAAATGCTATTACCGGTAAAACCCTAAAATATCTTTTAACATACTTTCGGTTCTCATAACACATCAAACCTACCAATTTGATCATAAAATCACTTCTTAATATCATAATGCATCAAAGTATGCAGATTTAACCATATACCTCATGGTCCTTCAGGGGGTCCTGAAATGGATCTAACATTAAGCTCCCCTAAGCTTTTTAACAACTTAGTTTGCCAGTGAAGGGTTCTCCACACTAGGTGAAGACATAGGATCTTCATATGGTTTCTCATCATCCTTATTTTTCCAGATTCTATTCATTTCAGCTATGGTATCCTCCACATTGATTTTTATTTTCCCTTTTCAGTCAGTAGGTTGATTTACTGGTTGATTCACCTTTGCTCTACAAAACTTTGCAATATGTCTTGGTTTATGACAATGATAAAAATCCATACCAAATGCTCTCCAAGGTCCAACATTGCCTCTACCAGTCCTTCTTCTGCAGTTCATAGCTACATGACCATAGTTATGATAGATTGTGCAAACCACATTCATCCTCTTTTCCATCTCATAGGAGCTAGACCGGTTAGCGTAGGGTCTCTGCCAATTAGGACTTCTCCAGTCATTAAAGGTTCTTTGCCAACCACCACCAGACCTCTGACTCATGTGAGGTGTCAAATTATTTTCTCCATACCTGCACTCAATAGCTCTATGTCCATGCATGTTTCAAGTGTAACAATATCCATTAAAAGTTCTAGACTTATATCCTTGATATGTATTAGGTCTATAACCATTAGTAACATTAGATCTTCTTTTACAAGCATTAGCAGTATGTCCTAGCTTATGACAATTGAAACATACAGGCTTATAAGGTTTCTTACTAGTGGATTTCTGAAGTTTACGTGCAGATTTACCTTCTTCCATGTTCTCCTTTGTACCGGAAGGCTCACCTTTTTCGTATGTAGTATAACCCATTCTAGTTGTAACACCTTTCATCCTTTGTGATTGAATATATTCATCAAGCATGGTAGAACTTTTGTTAAACTTGGCATCAACAAGTTCCTGTATAAAGTCGACATTCCTTTTCACAAGATTCTCTCTAAGAGACATTGCCATAACTAGATCTGCCTTTATTTCTTCTTTTTCCTCATGCCAATGACCATAGAGGGTACCGACTTCCTGATTCAACTTAAAGATCTCGTGTTCTTTCTCTTTGATCTTGTCTTCTATTGTTCTCCTTGCTTCAAGTTTTTGACTCATTCTAATGGTTAGGGCTTCTATCTCTCTCCTCAAGTTAGCCTTCTCATCATTCAGTTTCTCTACTTCATCAACCAACACATCTATGTTTGTTTCATCAGAATAACTGCTCTTAGAAACTTCCAACAGTTGTTCGATTAGCTCTCTTCTCTTGAAAAGTGAAGCTTTATACTTTCATCTCAATGTTTCTAGGGCTTTCTCAGTTTCTACAAGTTTATTAGACATCTCTCTATAGCTCATTCCTTCCCCCATTTCTATCTAGGGATCCTTCCCAAGTGGTTAATCCTCAAGGAAGTTTGGCTCTGATACCAATTGATAAACTTATAAGGCACTGAGAGGGGAGGTGAATTAGTGCAAGAAAAAACCTTAATAATCTGATTACACCTCTTAACAACTTTAAAATCAATAGGCATGCTAGGAAAATTATCACATAAGCAAACACTACATAAAACATGCCAACCATAACACAATGATTTATACGTGGAAACCCAAAAGAGAAAAAACCATGGTAGGAGTTAGTAACCACAACCACGATGGGAGTTAGTACCCACAAGATTCACCATCTGTAGAATAGAAATCTCTGACCAGTTAAGGTCTTACAAATATGCCCTGTTAGGAGAAGACCTTGTTAGGAGTCACTTGGTTAAGGGATTGCTAAGATGAGCCCTGTTAGGAGATTTGCCCTATTAGGAGTCACTTTGTTAAGGGATTGCTATGATGAGCCCTATTAGGAGCTTTGCCTTGTTAGGAGCAACCTCGCAAGAGGATTTAAAATCAGATATCGAGCTACCCTGTTAGGGGTTTGCTATTACAATTGTTAGGATAACAACAGTTAAATGATCTTCATATAACACTTATGTGTCTAATAAGATCCACTTCAGTTCCTCAAAAAATTCAACAACACTTCAATATAGAGCTTCACTAATCACCGCACAATCACACTTTCAATATTCACTTTCAATCTCATATACATACACATACACATACATATCTCATAACCCATCACACTTTTTATAGACATCAAATTAGTTGGATCATAACCTTGGAACAATTTCCTAGGTTCAATGAATCTAGACAAACTTACATTGCATGCCTTACTTATGTCGGTCGCTGACATAACAAACCAAAAATAAAACAAAAACTGTACCGGTTTACCAATCTTAGTGACTTCATCACTACCGGTTAAGTGTTCTTCCAGATAGCCTGCTCTATACATCAAATCTCGATCATTCTATTGAATCTGCTAATGCGGTCATGAATATAGCACCAAATACCTATCTCCATCAATTAGTAAAACCACATCATCCAACTCTTCATCAATCGCCTGAGCCGGTTACTTGAATGCAACTCTGTTCCAATTTATCGGTTGAGGACCTATTTGTCAGTTCATTGTTAAACTATCTTTTCTACGGGTTAAGCTTTACCAGTTGTCTTGCAAGACTCAGATGACTATCAAAACATAGTTTCCATCAATGACAACATAAAACAAGTCACCAATCAACTCTTTACATCAAGGCATCATCATCAAGCCAACATGGTTTTCTTCCAATTCCACCACAAGTGCTTTCCAGACAGTCATTTGATCTACAGGTTGACGCTTTATTCACTCTTTAGGAAGGAAGTATTTCAAAATAATAATACAATTTCATATGTACTTCTCTTTGGCAGAAGTATTTGACAATTCCTCCACTGTAATTTTAGGCATTCTTGTTAATCTTTTCAGCACTTGGGAAGCCAAACATTGTAAATATTCATGCCTAACATCACAACACTAACATGAAAACCGCTCTTCCGTTAACATAGAGAAAAGAAAAGGATTTGGAATTGCCTTTGTAAGAAATAATTGAAGCGATCCCATCAACAATACAATCCGATTTTCTAATGTTGGACGTCAATGCAAAATTTTTCTTGTTCATGTCGTCACTCCTTGCCTATGCACCAATCCTTTATGCCCAAATTTGTGCCTCATCAAAATCTATTAAAAGAACCATACTGGAACTGATCCCATATCAACAATATAATACTTTATTAATAGATTCAGTGAACCACATAGGCCTTTACATAGGCAACATTAAGTTGACATTACAATAATGTAACTTAATTGATGTCAAATATGAACTACAACCTAATACATAGGTGCTATGCTAACATATTCTATACCTCATTCAAAAAATTAAGACAATCAATTTAGATTATAACTCATTTTAGTTTGAATTTAGAGGAGAAGATTCAGTAGTTGAGCACTCTAACTCCATGCTTTTCAAAATCTTACATGGAATTTCAAATCACTCCCAATTTTTTACAACAACTTACTTAGCAAGTCCCTTCCTTATAACTAAGGTTTTAGGGGCACATCATCAAATATGATGCCAAATCAACATGATTTTTGTCAAGGTGTCCAACATAGCCCAAGAAAAAGGTGAGAGCAATAGTTGTTCATAAGGGGCCCCATACTTGTGCAGCTGATGTGGCATCATATGATTGGTTTCTTTTTATAACTAAGGGTACATTTCATTCAATTATTTGTATTAAAGTCAATTATGTTAATCCTATAAGGATCCAGTTAATACTGAGAGGGGGGGTGAATCAATATTAACACAATTTATAACTTCAAATAGAAATACCATTTACAACATATCTGAAATCATTTAATACATGAATCTATCACTTTAGTAGATCTCATACACTTGTTACCCACTTATGCAATCTTATTAATCATAATATACACCAACTAGATATCTGATCAACACATACACATATTGACTTATTATTAGATCAGAATACTTCATCTATCAATTCATTAACATTACCGGTAATCACTTACAGATCTCTAATAAACAACAGTAAACTTATCATAACCGGTAATCATAAATAATGCATGAAACAAGATAAGAACATCACATGCAACATTCCAAACATGAACACTAAAATTTTGACGTGGAAACCCAAATGGGAAAAACCACGGTGGGGATTGGAACACACAATAATTTGTACCCTTTCGAAGTACGCCCTATTAGGAACTTATCCCGGTTAAGAGCTTACAATACACCCGGTTAGGAGAAAACCCTGTTAGGAGTCACCTGGTTAAGGGATTTTCCTATCACTCCAGCTAAGAGCTTAATGATCTCTTAGGATCAACCTGGTTAGAGGATTTAAACATTGTTTTGTGAGCTTCCCTGTTAGGGGACTTAGATGGAAAAGGCCTGTTAGGACCTACCCAATTAAGGGATTTATGTTGTTGTAACTGTTAGGGAACAACAGTGAAAAATGATTTGTTACTTTGCACTTTCATCTTGCTAAATCAGATCTAGTTATGCTTCACAGTATGCAATACTCAGGAAGATCTCTATCTTCTCTGAGTCGACTTAATTCATTCTCCTAATGCCATCAACACATGAAACATGAGTTGTGTCGCCCTAAATAGCCATAACAACTAAGTTGGCCATAAAACCTAATTACATCTTGAATTTACAATATAGATCATATTAGATCAATATCCAAATCATTACAATAATTTACATTGCAATATCAACCTTTGATTATTCATAAACCACCACAAAAATTTGATCTGTACATAAGTCCAACCCTTAGAACATTCCGCTAAGCACTTTGCACATTCCTGAGAAATTCTACCATCTTCCATGCCAAAACACAATTCAAATTATTCATGTGGATTGTGTCATGTTATCTCCTTCATGTAGATTCACCACCAATCACTGTCATATCAAAAATCTTTACCATTTGAGGAAATTCATCATCGGTCCTAAAACCCTAGCACAACTCCATCAGAAATTGAAAACATGCCTTCCGGTAATCAACATAGGATGTGGTTCTGGTCACATACACAAATCCATAATAAAAGATCATGTCTCAAACCACAAGTCTCCAGCCATCACTGATTTACCAATTCCATCAAAATCTTTTTTTTTACCGGTTGAAGTCCTAATTCTCAGTCCTGTCGACAAACCCTATCATACTTACAAATTCTAAATCTAGTAGACCAAATTACTTATCCAACAAGTCAAACATTGAATTTCATCTGTAACCATCATCAAACATTAATTGATATAGGTTGCCATCAATGACAACACAAATAATTGATCAAGTCATCATCAATCTTCTACCGATACAGTCATTAACTCATCTGCATCAGTTATGCCAATCATGCCAACAATCTCCCCCTTTGGCATTGATGGAAACACCAATCAGTTATACAATTAGTAGACAATCATATATGCCAATCATCTACATCTTAGCACATTAACTGTCGATCTCTGCATCTGTTGGTCTTCACTATCTTGTCTTCTCCTCAAGCTTGATCATCAGATTTATTTTTCTTCTCCATAATTGATTAGCTGATTTATTTTTCTTCTCCCCCTTTGACAACAATGCCAAAGTTAAAAATGCATCACTTGACTTCAATCTGACCAGAACTGTAAATCTTATGATACTGCATTAGAGCCGCTCCCCCTACAAAGTAGCTCACATCTTCATCAATCCTTAGTGAAGAATAAACATGAAATCCACAGGATTGATGCAAATCCAACATCTTAGTTCTTCCGATGTAGGGGTCTAACCCCTAATTTACTTATGAGAAACTCAAAATTAGTCTCTGGCAATGGTTTAGTAAATATATCAGCTAATTGATCTTTACTCTTCACATACTCTATCTTTACCTGCTTCTCCTAAACTCTTTCCCTTAAGAAATAATACTTCAACTCTATATGCTTGGTTCTTGCATGAAGTACAAGATTCTTGGAAATATTTATTGCACTCGTATTGTCACAATAGATAGTCAATGGTTCAGACATATCTATCTTGAATCCTTCTAGCACATGTCTCATCCATATGGCCTGCGTGCAATTCATGGATGTAACAACATACTCAACTTCAACTGTAGATTGAGAAACACAAGTTTGTTTCTTGCTTGTCCATGCTACAAGTCTTCCTCCAAGTAGAAAATCTCCATCGGTTGTGCTTTTCCTATCATCCACATTGCCTGCCCAATCTGCATCAGTAAAAACATCTAAAGTGAAATTTCCTTAGCAGGGATACCATAATCCATAGTCTAATGTTCCTTTAAGATGTCGGAAAATCCTCTTAACAACCACCATGTGAATTTCTTTGGGCTTTTTTTGGAATCTTGCAACTAACCCAACAACATGAGCAATGCCCGGTCTACTATGTACAACATAATGTAGTTTACCAATCATAGACCTGTATTCTTTTTCGCTAACATCGGGTGAATCATCTTGCTTTGTCAACTTGCAGCCTATTACCATCCATGTACCTACTGGTTTACAGTCTTCCATGCCAAAAGTCTTCAACACCTCTTTGATATACTTGCTTTGATAGATAAAAATACCACCATCCAGTTGTTGGATCTGTAATCAAATAAATAACTTTATTTCACCAATTAAAGACATCTCAAATTCCTTTTTCATCTCATTAGCAAAGTCCATACTCATATTATCATCTCCACCAAAAATTTTGTCATCTACAAATACTTCAGCTATTAGCATCTTGTTTCCTTCTTTTTTTAGATAAATATTACTGTCCTCATTGGTATGCTGGAATCCAACCTTGATCAAATGTGCATGTAATCTCTCATACCATGCTCTTGGTGCCTGCTTTAGACCATACAAAGATTTATGCAATTTACATACCATGTCCTTATCATCGGTCAATAAAAAACCATCTGGTTGTTCAATGTATAGTTCCTCTTCAAGAATTCCATTCAAAAGGCTGACTTGACATCCATTTGGTAGACTTTGAATACCTTATATGCAGTAAATGCCAACAACATCCTTACTCCTTCCAATCTTGCAACCAGTGCAAAACTTTCACCATAGTCTTCATCTTCTTCCTGTGCATATCCTTTACAAACTAACCTTGCCTTATTTCTTACCACTTTTCCATCTTCATTTAACTTATTCTTGAAGACCCATTTAGTTCCAATCACATTCTTGTCCTCTGGTCTAGGAACAAGTGACCATGTCTGTTTTTTCTCTATTTGATGTAATTCCTCATTCATTGCTTTCACCCAGTCATCATCTTTGAGTGCTTCCTTAACTATCTTGGGTTTCATTGTAGAGATCAAACAAGAATTTTCTCTAATCTTCCTCCTAGTCTGCACACCTGCATTCTTATCACCAATTATCTGGTCTCGAGAGTGATTTAATCTCACATATCTAGGTATAGTCTATGTCGGTTCTGCATCTTCCTCATCTCATTCACCAGTCAATTCACTACTTTCTTCTTCACTGTCCTCACTTACCAGTTGAGCACCTAATACTGCATTTTTTGGTTGATCATTATTTTGTGCTTCCGGTTCAAAGATCACCAGTCTTTCTTTATTATCATCTTTTTCAGGTTCAAACCTGCTTGATCCTTCAGATTTATTTGAAAAATCATCCAACTTCACATTAACACTTTCAACTATTTTCTTAGTTCTCTTATTATAGCATTTATATGCTTTGCTTTTAGAAGAATAAACAAGATATATTCCTTAATCCGATTTTGCATCAAACCTTCTGGTGTAGTTATTCTTTTTAATAAAACATTGACTTCCAAAGATTTTGAAATAACTAACACAAGGAGTTTTACCATACCATAGCTCATAAGGTGTCTTATTGTTGTCTTTCTCTACAAGTATCTGGTTTAATGTGTAGACTACAGTACTTACCGCTTCTCTCCAAAACATCTTAGGCATATTAATTTGTATTAACATTGTTCTAGCAGCATCAACAATTGTTCTATTCATCCTTTCTGCTACACCATTTTTCTATGGTGTCCTTGGAGCAGGCATCTATCTTTTGATACCTTGTTCATCACAATATTTGATAAACTCATCAGATGTGAATTCTCCTCCTTGATCACATGTTAAGCATTTCAAGTTTTTACTAGTCTCATTCTCAACTAGAGCTTTAAATGCTTTAAATTTACTAAAGGCTTCATATTTCTCCTTTAGGAATGTAACCCACATCATCTTAGAATAGTCATCGGTAAAAAGCATGAAATATCTATCACCAAAATAGCTTTTTGTTCTCATAGGACCATAGAGATCAGTATGAACCAAATCCAAAATATTTTCAGATGTACACTTCTTTCTCTTAAATGAAATAGAGGTAATCTTACCAATTTGATAGTCTTTACATATCACATTATCTGGTTTAACAATTTGTGGTAATCCTCTCACAACACTAGACTTGCTTACCTTCACCATGTTATCAAAATTCATATGACAACATCTCTTGTGCCAGAACCAACTTTCTTCCATTTTTGCAACTAGACAACTATTAACATTAGTATTTAAATGAAATAAGTTGCCTCTTGTTTGTTTTCTGGTAGCAATTCATTCACCATTTCCTCCAAGAATTCTGCAGATTCCACCATTAAACTCAAGCAAATAACCTTTATCATTGAGTTGTCCAACACTTAACAGATTATCTTACAAACCGTTAACCCAAAATGCATCATCATTATTATTCTTCCCATTCAAAGAAATATGACCTTTACCTTTCACCATGCAGGGAGAATCATTTCCAAATATAACACCTCCATCAAATTCATTAAGAGTTAGGAACTTACTCTTATCTTTGGTCATATGGTGTGAACAACCACTATCTATAATCCATTCATTACTATTTTCTACATGAGAAACCAGTGCCTTCTCATCAGATAATTTCTCCTTTACAACTACAAACACAATCTCTTCATTGTCATCTTCATCTTTAGATTCTTCATCGGTCACACCTTCATCCACTGCAACATAACAGTGTTTTCTGTCTTTCCCTTTGTATTTCTTGAACTTATCTTTCTTATCAGTGTTAGGGCAGTTAGCAGCAATATGACCAATCTTACTAGAAGAGAAACACTTTAAAGGTAGCTTTCCTTTATACTTACCAGTGCCTCTTGGAAATCTCTTGGCTAGCAGTGCTTCAAGTTCCATTAATTAATCTTCATTGTCTTCACTTTCCCGGTTACCTCCATGACTACATCTGCACTCATGACTTTGACATACATTCTTTCATTTTCTAGCAGATGAACCGGTAATGGAAGCTTTAAAACCAGATTCAGTAGATTTTGCCACACTATTGTTAAAACTATTTAACTCAAAGGCTGTAAGCTTACCAATCAAAGAGTCAATAGTTACCTTATCCTTTGAAATGGATCTCAATTCTTAGATTACTGATACTCTAATAGCATATTGAGGTTGAAGAGTTCTGGGCATTTTACTTACCACCACATCATCATCAATTTTACCAGCAACACCTTTTATACCGCCAACAACTTCTTTAATTCTCTGATCATATTGTGCAATGTTTTCTCCTTCTTGCATTTTCATATCATCAAATTTTCCTCTCAAACTTTCCTCTTTTGCTCTTTGTACATGCTCATCTCCTCCATGAATTGTTTCTAATTTTCCCCAAACCTCATGTGCAGTTTCCAATCCTTGAACATCAATATATTTAGAATCAGATAAAGTACTTACAATAGCTTCAAGGGCTTGCATGTTCTCCTATTGATCTTTAAGTTCATACGGTGTCAAGGGAGCAGTAGTAGGAGCCACATATGATGTTTCAACATGTTTCCAATATTGAGCACCAAGACCTTTGAGATATATCTTCATTTTGTCTTTCCAGATATTATAGTTATCCTTGTTGAATTTCGGACCCTCTTTCTTCATCATCTTGTCTTCCTCAAAATATTTTCCTCAAGTGGTTAAGCTTTTCTGCACATAGAGGACCACAACTTTGATACCAATTGTTAATCCTATTTGGATCCGGTTAATACTAATAAGTGGGGGGGGGGGGGTGAATCAATATTAACACAATTTATAACTTCAAATCAAAATACCATTTACAATAGATCTAAAATCATTTAATACATGAATCTATCCCTTTAGCAGATGTCATACACTTGTTACCCACTTATGCAATCTTATTAATCAGAATATACACCAACTAGATATCTGATCAACACATACTCATACTGACTTATTATCAAATCAAAATACTTCATCTATCAATTCATTAACATTATCGATAACCACTTATAGATCTCTGATAAACAACAATAAACTTATCATAACCGGAAATCAGAAATAATGCATGAAACAAGATAAGAACATCACATGTAACATTCCACACATGAACACCAAAAATTTGACGTGGAAACCCAAATGGGAAAAACCACAGTGGGAATTGGAATGTACAATAATTTGTACTCTTTTGAAGTACACCCTGTTAGGAACTTATCCCAGTTAGGACCTTACAATACGCCTGGTTAGGAGCAGACCCAGTTAGGAGTCACTTGGTTAAGGGATTTGCCTATCACTCCAGCTAGGAGCTTAATGATCTGTTAGGATCAACTTGGTTAGAGGATTTAAACATTGTTTTGTGAGCTAACATGTTAGGGGACTTAGATGGAAAAGGCCTGTTAGGACCTACCCAGTTAAGGGATTTATGCTGCTATAACTGTTAGGGAACAACAATGAAAAATGATTTGTTACTTTGCACTTTCAGCTTGCTAAATCAGATCCAGTCATGCTTTACAGTCTGCAACACTCAGGCAGATCTATATCTTCTCTGGGACGACTTAACTCATTCTCCTAATGCCATCAACACATGAAACATCAGTTGTGTCGCCCTAAATAGCCATAACAACTAAGTTGGCCATAAAACCTAATTACATCTTGAATTTACAATACAGATCATATTAGATCAATATCTAGACCATTACAACAATTTACAATGCAATATCAACCGTTGATTATTCATAACCCATCACAAAAATCCAATTTGTACATAAGTCAAACCCTTAGAACATTCCGCTAAGCACTTTGCACATTCTCGAGAAATTCTATCATCTTCCGTGCCAAAGCACAATTCAAATTATTTATGCGGGTTGTGTCGTATTATCTCCTTCATGTAGATTTGCCACCAATCACCATCATATCAAAAATCATTACCAGTTGAGTGAATTCATCACCGGTCCTAAAACCCTACTAAAACCCTAGCACAACTCCATCAAAAATTCAAAACATGCCTTCTGGTAATCAACATAGGATGTGGTTCCGATCACATACACAAATCCATCATAAAAGCTTATGTCTCAAACCACAAGTCTCCAACCATCACCGATTTACCGATTCCATCAAAATCTTTTCTTTTACTGGTTGAAGTCCTAATTCTTAGTCCTATTGGTAAACCCTGTCATACTTACAAATTCTAAATCCGGTAGACCAAATTACTTATCCAACAAGTCAGACACCAAATTTCATCTGTAAGCATCATCAAACATTAATTGACATAGGTTGCCATCAATGACAACACAAATAAATGATCATGTCATCATCAATCTTCTATCGATATAGTCATCAACTCTTTTGCATCAGTTATGCAATCATGCCAATAAATTATTGGTGCAATGTTGTCAAAAAAAAATTGGACATTAAATCAACAAGTATGAATATTAAATCAACAATTATTATCGCAACAATTCCTCTCCCCTAATCATAATTTTAGATCCATCTTCCAAATGTACTAGAAGTAATAATGATGATTCCCTCGATTCTCTCAACATTATTTAGGAATCAAGATTTCCAAATAGATATTACTCAACAATCTTTGTTGGACCAAATGATTCAGATTCAACAACTATGGTTTGAGCTTCTAGTCAATTGGGGCCAAGCTAGTTAAGAGTGCCTTAAAAATTAGACTAATCAAAACTATTGCAAAGAACAACCTCATAATAGCCTCCACTTTCCTTGGATCTCCTTATTGTCAAACCAATTGAACATAGTCTCACCCCCTGCAATATAGATTGTAAGAATGGTCCAAATGGAAGTGGAAAAGATAGTGTCCCTTGAACCTTGGTGAATGTTAAGAAATCATCTCATAACAATTTCTGCCATGATAGAATTCCATTAGCAACCCTTTTGTGCCAAATAAGAAATGGAATAGTTGAATATTGCCGGACAAATTCATAAATTTTGAAAAAAATAAAATTCTAAAGAAGAAATAGAAAGCACTAGCTATTAAAAAAGTTCTCTTTTTTTCTAATATTACAGGTAGAGGAGAATTGCAAATATTGTTGAGAATCTTCCTGCTACTTATTTTGACCTCCCCTTTTGTAGTAATTCAATCCTTGATTCAATGTTTTCAATCACACTCGATGATTCATCATCAGAATGATAGAGCTTAAGAAACGATGATAAATCATGGAATGTGATTCGAGATGCAAAAAAATTCTACGCAGCTAAATCCAAAAGCATATATGAATAAAACATTTGATTCTCATAAAAATATAGACAAATTAACTACTTTTACTTTAAATTGTCAAAAATGGAACTAGAGATCGAATTCCTTGTGTTTTTCAATTAACTTGTGAGAAACAAACCTCATGCTTTGAAAACGTGTTAGAATAAAGTGCATCTTTGTTTAAATTAATTAATTATATTATATTAGGTATTAGGTGCGTGTAAAGGCTGTACTTCAAGATTTTCAAGTCAGAAGCATCTAGAAGTTCGAACATTGAATAACTAACTCTTCCAAGCCAATAGAATAACAGCGATATGGTCCACACTACATTTATTAGATTGACGGTCCGTGTCACGTGTCGATAAGAAATTTGACGATAGGAAGCACCATAAAATAATTTTTTATAAAAAAATTTCAGATTATTTTCAAACAGTTGAATGTAGTAGAAATCTTTATTAATATGATATAATTTTTGTTTTAATATTACTGCAATATTTTATTTGATATTTTAAAAAAAAATTTAAACTTATATTATTTCTTTTATTATTGATTATTCTCTAGATTTAATATATTTTAATATTTATATTTATTTTAAAAATAGTTTAATATTTTTTAATTTAGTTTATTTATTTATTTTGTTATAATATTTAATTTTGTGGCATAATTATGACCTTTTTTCAAAATTTTATTGGAATTTTTAATTTTTGAAATTTTAACATGAATTGATTATTATATTTGATATTTAAATAGTTTATTTATTATGTTTTTGAAATATTGTAGGAGGTAGGGTATATAGTTTTGCATTGTTTGAAACATAGCTAGGTTTTGACATGAATTGTTTCTTGATTTGGTCTTCTATTGTTTGAAACATAGTTAGCTGTTGATATGAGTTGTTTTTTGATTTGAATATGTTATTGTTTTTATTCAATCAAATCCAAAAACAATTCATATTAATATCATGGACTTCATAAATTATATGCTTGTCATAACTAAGCCAATTTCTTACAATAAAAGTGAAAGATCCCTGATGGATCTCTTTTACCAATCTGCTGTAATTTTTATTTATTTAAATTGATTTTTCCTGCTTATTAATATTTTCTTTCAGAAATAGACAGAAGTTGCAGAAGGGTTGAATTCTTTTTGTATTTTGATGATTTTTCAACAAGTAAATAATGAAGTACAAGTACATGAACAAAGTACTGAAAATGAAGTTCATATACAGCCAAAACAAATTCGATTCAAGGCAGATTTCTGAATATAAAATCAAATATTTGACCAGATGAAGATTTCCAATAATTTCAGGAAGATTACAATCAGGAATAATTCCAACCTGGATGCTGAAAGAGTAACATAACTAGGAATGAAGTTGTGGCAAGATTCCAGCCCTCCAAGTGCTGCACGTGGGAAGGAAAGTGGCTGCCAGGTACAGCCGTACGGCTGCCAAGTACACCCAACTGGTTAGAAACCCCAAACCCCACGCTGAACTCTGTCAGAATTGCTGAACCTCCAGAAAGAATGCCGTACAATCTCCAAGATGCTAATAGCTGCAAACAAATCCAAACCACTGTATTGGGGGCTACATCCCAAACAAGCAAGGCATTGGGGTTGGCGTCCCAGATGCTGAAAAGCTCTTCCAGAGCCAAATCTCAAATCCAAGATGTAAAATGTGTAAAAGATAATCATAGAATGAAGCTCCTATCCCCTTATAAACCCTCTCAATTGCAAATCGAACCCTAATTGTCTCCAAGTGGCGTGGTCTAGTGGAAATGTTATAATTTCTTATTTTAAAGTGGTCATGTTACTAGAAAATGACCTTTTTCCCCATAGACAGAAATCCGCTCACTGAATTGCCCTGAGACCAAAGAGAAAGATTTAAAGAATTTCAAGATCTTTCCAACGAGCTATCACACAATAGGATGCGCATCCAGATGAGACCAAAAATCCCCTTATTACTCCAAAATGGCTAACAACTTAGCCTTATTTAATTATTAAACGCTAACTTAGGAAATATTAAAAATATAACCCAAATAGCCACAAAATGCCCAACTGACATTACAAACCCTAAAATCATCCTGTCACCTGTCTGTGACTGAAGTCGGAAATCAAGGATTCACTGGTAGTCTCATCCCTAAAATCTAGGGATGTTCCTAAAATTTAGGAAACAAGCCCAATCTCTTTGAAACTGAAACCATCTAAAAGGTCATGAATAACCTCACGACTGGCAACTGTCACGACCTCCTAAAATTTAGGGATACCCCCTAAAATCTAGGAACTGCTCCAAACTGGCTCCAAACTGCCTGTAAAGCCAAAATCCAATCACTATATGCACTGAATGAGTCCCAATCAACCTCTGCTAGCCTACGAGACTCCAATGATAGGCCAACTCCTCCGTCTCCGATGTCCACTCTAGAAAGGGGACATGACAAAAAGTAAAAAATAGTCTTATGTACTATAAGCTATGTGTAGACTCAATCTAGATCACCTAAGATTGTGGACTCTCAAACGGTTCTATTTCCATTTGTGTTGAAATCTAATTTTTATTATAAAATGAAATAAATATGTTCTTTATATATTTCTAATGACCTTTAACACCTTGAAAACATTACAATTGTCCTTCACGAAAAAAAAATTATAAACCATTTCTAAAGACTTCATTTTGTAAATTAATTCAATATCAATAATATATATGCCCTTGGGAAAATTTTCACTTACCTAATATTCTTTGTGTCCTCTAGTATTATTAGATTACAAATTTCTTGGAATGATTGGAGGACTTTCTTATTGAAAACATTATAATTGTCCTTCATGAAAAAAACTTAGAAACCATTTAGAATACACTTTGTAAGTTAATTCAATATTAATTATTATATTTGACATCTAAATACTTTATTTATTAATTTTAAAGATATTATGGGAGGTGTGTGTGTGTGTGTGTCTTGCATTGTTTGAAACAAAGTAAGACATTATCATTAATTCTTTTGAATTTGACTATGTGGTTTTGGCTTTAATGGCAATTACGACCTCTTTTCATGTTTGCGCCCCTCTTCCTAATGATACTCCCTCGTAGACATAATCTCTTTACAATTCAGGTATCCACATATATAAATTTTAATTTCTAATAACAATATTCATTCATAACCATAAATAGATCGATTGATGTTTACAATAAACTTCACATGTTAACATTTTCATCTCTATTATGTAATATGCAAAATAAAATTGTTCCTAGAAATAGGGATGTAAAATCTTCCACAAATTTTAGAGTTATTTCTTTGTCTCCTTGTCAATTCCTCCTCAGCCTTCGATGCATATTGATATTCCTATTCCATTGAGGTAATATTCAGTGTGCTCATTTAATCTTGAATGTTAAATCGTAAACTTTTTTTTAACATACCTCATTGTCTTTTCCTTATCAATTTCATGCCTTCTTGATTGAATGGCTAGCTTGTAGAACTCCTTCACGTAATATTTTACACTCATGTCTTTCTATTTCATATTTTTTAACTTCTTGAATAAATCCAAATCCATGATGATTAGAAATAACCTTGTTCTTCAACCCAGTCACCATTTGATTCCACCTCATTATTTTGGGGTCACCTTTTATTACTTGCTCTCTTTACAATTCTTTCCACCATAATGCGACATGCCTTTTCAATTTTATTTGGGATAGCTTTACCCTCAACATGTCTTTGATTTTCTCTATTTTAGAATACTCTTCCGAATCTCCTATCCAATCAATCAATTCTTCTAGATTTAGCATTCCAAAAAATTTCGTACATCCATTTTGTTTCTCTTAGTGATTCTCGAAAGTACCCTTAAAAATATTTCTTCTCTAACATCCTTTTGTTGTTTATCTTCTCTTGTTCTTCTTCTTCACTTTCTTCACTCACATGATCTCTTGCATTTCTAGTAGCTATTCTCACCTCGTGTTTCTTATATCATATCTCAAAGTCATTCATACGCCTCCTCTATCTTCGAGGTGGCACCTTGAAAAATCTTTGGGTAATATCAATGTGCTTGAACAAACCTCACCTTCTACACCTATGCTTGCAACAATCCTCTTGAGCTCCTCACCCACAAGTCCTAGTGTAGACTGCCTCACATTTGGTGCTCTATCCACACACTGAAGACAACAGAGACAATATAAAAATAAAATAGAGACTCTTTGTTCTTCCATTCAACACATTCCTTGCATCATTGAGCAATTATAATTTTATTCCAATCAAATTTTAATTATGATTTTATTCAACACATTCCTTGCATCAGATGATCATTATTTTCATGTTTTTTTAATTCAAAATTTCTTCATTTTAAATTTATTAGATCTCCACAGTTCATGATTGATTGATTGTATGAAGATTTTTGGATTCAACTGGGTAAGAGTTATTGCGTCAATATTTCATATCACATTCTGTGATCCATCATCAAGATGTTAAAAAACAACTATGTGAATAAAAATCCAAAAATCTTCATACAAATCAATCTCTTTGTATACCCAAACCAATCGAAACTAATACAACACTTTATCCCTCCATTATATATCATTGCTTTATATCACACTAATAGATTTGACAAAGCATTTGATTCTCATAAAAATGTGTAACATGAGATAAATTAACTACTTTTATTTTTTATATTTTCTCTCTTGAGTGCACACAAAAATGGAATTAGAGATCGAATAACTTGTGAGAAACAAGTATCGTGCTCTGAAAATCAACATGTTAGAAAATTAATCATCTTTGTTTACATCGATTTTATTAGGTGCGTGTAAATGCAGTAATTCGAGATTTTGAAGTCTTAATTGATATTAAGAAAGTTCATTGAATAAATCAATAGAATAACAGCTAATATGGCCCATACTACAGTATTAGATTGACGCTCTGTGTCACGTGTCGATAAGGAATTTGACGACGGGAAGCGGAACACGTGATGACACTCTAGAAAATAAGATTTTTTAGATAAAATTCAAACAGTTGAATGTAGCAGAAATCTTTAGTTAATATGATAAAAAAATTGTTTTAATATTACTGCAGCTATTTAAGTTATTCAATTTGATGTATTTTTTTAAATCAAAACTTCATTTTATTTTCTTTTATTATTGATTGTCCTCTCGATGTATATATATATAATTTAATTTTATCTTTCAATTATATTATTTTCAGTAGAAAGTTTAATTTTTAAAATTATAATAATATAATTATATATTTGATATTTAAATAATTTATTTATTAGCTTTAATATTGTAGGAGATAGGGTATATACATCTTGCATTGTTTGAAACATGGTTAAGTATTGGTATGAATTGTTTTTGGATTTGGTTATTTGATTTTATTTCTACAATCAAATTGAAAAACAATTTATGCTAATATCAGGAGCTCTATAAATTATATTTTTTTGCCACAAAAATAAATAGTCTTATATACTATAAGCTATATGTAGACTTATATACTATAAGTTATATGTAGACCTAATCTACATCACCTAAGATTGTGGATCATCAAATGACTCTATTTTCATTTGTGTTGAACTCTAATTTTAATAAAAAATAAAATAAATATATTTCTTGTGTATTGCTAATGATCTTGAAAACAATTTATGCTAATATCATGAGCTCTACAAATTATATGTTTTTGCCATAAAAAAAAGTAGTCTTATATACTATAAACTATATGTAGACCCAATCTACATTACCTAAGATTATGGACCATCAAATGATTCTATTTTCATTTGTGTTGAACTTCAATTTTAATAAAAAATGAAATAAATATATTTCTTGTGTATTGCTAATGACCTTGAACATCTTAGAAAACATTATAATTGTAAAAAAATTATAAATTATTTAAACTTTTTTTCTTTTAAATAATATAATATTAATAATATTCTTTTGGGAAAATTTTCACTTATCTGATATTCCCTTGTGTCTTTTAGTATTATTAGTCTACAAATTTTCACATATCTAGATCACCTAAGATTGTGAAGTATCAAATATTCTTTCTATTTGTATTGAATTCTAATTACTACTATAAAATAAAATAAGTATGTTCTTTGTGTATTTCAAATGACCCTAAACACGTTAGAAAAAATTATAAACCATTTAGACTTTTTTTTTAAATAATCTAATATTAATAATAGACGTTTGGGAAAATTTTCATTAACCTAATATTCCTTGTGTCCTCTAGTATGATTAGACTACAAATTTCTTCCAATAGATGGAGGACTTGCTTATTCAAAACCTAGTCATGATCTCATTTGGCAGCCTAACAATTATGTATATTTTAATAACAAATTTTTTCCTTAATTATAAAAAATAATAATCTAATCCCAAACAAAACCAAGCCGCCTAAACGTGCGTCAAATTAAAAGAACGCCTTAAGAGCATACGGCACCTAGAGCATTCATCACGGTTCCATACATTTCCACGCTTCTATTCGTCAAACAGAATCTTCTAGAACGCTGAATAGAATATACCAATAGAGCCGGCGGAAGCAATCTCTGACGACGACTGGGCCCACCCCACCCTCGATTTGCACTAGTGAAAGCTTAGCGGACATAAAAATAAAATCGTGCATAGAAAGTTTTGACCCTAAAATGGCTAAAATACAATGACGACTTCCGAGCCCCCAAAAAAATAGACTAGCGACTTCCCAGCCACAAAATCTTCTAACCTATATAAAACCAAGCCAAAGAGGCAAGGCACATAGTCAAAAGCCCGATTCTAGAGAAGGCAAAAAAACGTAACAGCAGGGGTTTTAGCATGGACGGAGGAAGCAAAGCAGAAAAATTACAGGGCCTGAGCACATTTGGAATCGTGGGGGAGTCCTTGAGAATACTACGTTGCTACCCAAAATTGATTGGGGCCATAACAGTGACCCTAGTTCTGCCCCTTTCATTAGCCACGTTGCTCCACACTCTCATCGCAGTGCCCCTCTCTCTGCAAATCCTTTCAGACCAATTGAACCTCATAACAGGTGACGATGTCTACGACCTTCGGGCTCTGCACGACTCACGCCGCCAGCTGTCGGTCTTCGTGGCCCTGGAAACCACCTACGCCGTTTTTGTGTACGCGCTCTCGTTTCTTCTGACGGCGGCCATGGCCTTCACAGTGGCCTGCTTTTACAGCACAAAACAAGAGCCGTCTTTCGCGAAGCTCACGAGAGCGCTTCCGGGGATGTGCAAGCGCATCGTGGTGACCTCCGCGTGGCCGTTGCTGGGCCACGTGGGCAACGTAGTGGGGTTCTCTGTGACCGTTTGTTTGCTCATCTGGGGATTCAACTACTTCAATGTTTCGTCTGCTGGGCCATTCAATGCGGCTCTGATAGTGACGTGCGTGGTTTATGTGCGCATTTGGTTGTCTATCGTGGTCGTCTGGAGATTGGCCTGCGTGGTGTCTGTTCTAGAAGAGAAATATTATGGTTTAGAGGGAGTGAAGAAGAGTTATGGTCTTATCACTGGGAAGGACACGACAGCTCTGGCTCTTACTTTTTTTTTTCTTATGATCAAATCGGGGCTCAGTTATTTGGCTGTTAATGGGAATTGGGATTCATTGTGCATGGAGGAAAGTAGTGCCTATGGAACTGTGCTTTTGATGCTGGAATGTGTGGTTACTATGTTGGGGCCCTTGACGCAGAGCGTGCTGTATTTTGTATGCAAGGCTTATCATGATGAGAGCTTTGATCAATGGTGGATTGTTGATCAGTTGAAAGGCTCTCTTGGAGACTATTTGCCCATCAAGAATACGGATTTAAGTCTGAACAATTAGGTGGGTATTAGAGGATGAATGTAATTCGTCTGTGTTGTTGTATATTCATTGAGGTTTCTGTATAGGTTTAATTTGCGTAGTGCTAAGCATTACGTTACATGTTGGAGATTTGTAATATTGGAAATTCTTGGTCTAATCCAGAAGTTCTGGATTAGGTTGCTGTTAGCCAATGAATTGTGTGTTATTTGGGATTCCAGAAGCATATAAGATTGTATTTACATGGTAATTGGTTCTGTTGTTTTAGTCGTGACGTATGCGTTCTGGTTACTTAGTTTTCAAAGTCGCTTTAATGACGGAACCTGTATCTTATCCGTAAGGATGCTTTTGTTTACATTTTATCAAAAGAAAAATTGTTTATTCAAGGATAAATTTGTACGTCTATAAATTCTGAGGCAATTGTAATTTAATAAAATGTACAGTACGAAGTATTCTGTTTTGAAAGTTAAGTATAATAATCTTTTTAGTATTATATAAGATTTGATAGGTGGTCAATGGGTCCCTGGTCTGTTGGTGAAGCTGAAAGGTTCTTAATGAGCCCAACATGGATAAGTCTTGTTGAGTGCAACGCTCCAACCTAATAATGGATGAGGCCAGGCACGTGACATGTAGATTTGGTGAAATGAATATCCCTTAGATACCCCTCAGTGCTTTGCCTAGCCTCATACTCCTCCTCCTCTATTGATATAACTTAAACGACTTTGACGATGAAAAATCCTTCATCAAAAAAATAAAATTTATTGATCCATTTTTAATATAATAATAATTTTTTATTTGATTCTTTTGAAAATTTATACACAATCTAAAGAAAAAAAGTTCAATACAATAGTCATATAAAAAAATTGATTGAACTATTTACAATATAATAATATTTTTTTTGTTCAATTCTTTTGTTAATTTATATATGCATTAGGAAAAAAATGAGATCAAGAAATTATTGACAAAATATTCCAATCTTGTGAGTCATACAAATATATTCAACATAAAAAATATTTTATAAAATCTCAAAGATTTTATCAAAAACTATTAAAAAATGATGAAAATGATGTTTTTATAAAAATTCAAAAACTTTAATGTATATAGACAATGATACCATTGATTAATTTATGTGATCTTCAAATTCTTGATACTTTGTTTGTTCTAGTTGATGCAATGCATAATGAAAGTTGAAAACAATTAATTTCATTGGATCCCAAATGTCAAAAAGTGGGGCATGCCATTATTTTGTCATTTACAATCTCTTTCTATTTCACAACCTCTTTTATTTTTTTTGAGAATTGATACACGTATTAAAAACTTGAGATTTTTATTGACAACCTCTTCAATTCCACAATTCCTTCCTCGTACTTGAAATCAATAAATTATTGACAATATTTCAATCTTGTTAGTCATAAAAATATAAAACATAAAATAATTTATAAAATTTAAAACACTTTTTCAAAAATTAATAAAAAAAGAGGAAAATGATTTTTTTACAAACAATTACAAAAATTAAGATATAAAAAACAATGGCATAAATGATTAATTTATGTGATAGCTTGTTTGTTCTAATTGGTAGAATACATAATGAATGTTGAAAAAATTAATTTCCCTGGAGTCACACTATTGCGTTGCCATTTACAACCTCTTTCTATGTAGATAGAAATATCTTTTGTTACCATTGCTTCCTCCACTCTATATGCACTAATGCAAAAGATAAATGAAATTGAAAGAAGAGTTGATATTATGTCGAAATGACAAGAAACTCACACATTTTATGGAAGTGTGACACAATTTTAAAATTTTACCTTAACCAAAACTTTATATGTCCAAATCAAAACATATAAATTTACACCAATCCATTCCCTAATAATGATAATGATGTCGAAATATAAAATTCAATTTCTATAGAACTTATATAACTATTATATTAATTCACAATCTAACATTATATACAAATTTTTTTGACACATGCTCAAGATACATCATCTTTCTCACATGGTATCTATTAGTTACATTTTCCAATGAGAAGATTTGAAAAAAATGAACTATATCATTATTATTCATGTTACATATCAATATAACAAATGTCCTAAAAACTTTTGATTCAAATCCTTAGAATCAATTATAAGTATACTTAAAAAATAATCAATGAATTATTAATTTCTCTCTCACCTCTCAAAATTCAATTCAAGACAATACAAATATTACGTCATGTTATTCCTCTTTCTAATATTTTATTCACCTTCTCCATCAAACTTTAATTATATCTCTTAAAAATGATACCTTCAATTATATATCAATATTATTTTTATTATAAAATCTTAAAAATTTACACAAAATCTATATAAAAGTATTATAAAAGCGAATCATTTCACTTTACATACAATTTCACTCATAAAAAACTTCTATATAAGACACAAAAGAATCTTCATAAAGTATAACATTAGATATAACAAAAATAACTAGAAGCACATAATAAAAAAAAAAGGAAAAGATCAAACCTTCCATACATTTTTTATTCAAACTATTTATTAATTTATATACCTGCAAAACATACACATTAATGATTTCAAGGTTTCTCCATCAAATTTATAACAATATGAGGGTTGTCAATCACACCACAATAGAGTTTGAGAGGAACCCCTTTGTCTTATAAGGAAATTTTTAGCATGTATTGACCCCACTTTAAATAGAGCTTAAATCAAAGAATAATATAGTGGGGCCATAATTTGTTGGTTGTATGATTTATTTTTTTAATCCTAAGATAATATTATGTTAGGTGGAATGTTAAAAATGGTAAAGGATTATTTAATAAGATAAATGTTCTTATTTTATGATAGATATATTATGGAGTTACTGACTTTGATTATTATTTAAATTAGAAGTATCGTAAATGTTATTTATATAGAGTTAAATTGGTGAATTTGTTTCGATTAATTATATTAACTTTATTTGAAAATGTTCAATTATTTAGATAGAGTTCTTTTTGATCAATTTTACAAATTAATCTTAGACCTTTCAATTTATAATGCTATAATTATAGAGGAAATAAGATACTCCTTACAATAAGTCAATAAATTAAACTAACATACCTATCTTTAGAGGAATATAGGTAAAGTACGCTGAAAGATATCATATTTGTTCATTATTCAACTTAAGAATTCAATATATTGTAATTAATATTAAATTATGATTATTATGTAGGGACACTTTCAATCCCTCATAATTAGTAATATTAAATTGAGATAATTACAAACTTAACTCAGAGTGAGTGGTTGTTGAGAGGTGGATGTGAAGATATAATTAGTATTAAATAATTTAAAATTATTTAATTGAGTGCATGAGAGGAGAAATAAAAAAACTAAAATAAAAAAATAATAATTAAATATTTTTTTTTCCTTTTCATGCATTTAAGTGTCACACACACGTCAAATTAAATTCTTCTAGTTTTTATTCACAGATGTTTTTGCATGATCCATCTGTGAGTATAATAAGCCTTTGACATAATAACATAACACTCAATTTAGGTAAAGGGGTTAAGTTTAGATGTGTGCTTGAATTTAATAGATTGAGAATTAAAATAAAGATACATGATTTGAAATAAGTATATTTTTTTGAGTTGGAGATAATAAGAGTGGTTTATTGTAATAAAAGGTAGATAGCTACAATTTAAGACTAAATATAGCAATGAGAAATCCTTGAGACTTCCTTGATTGAACTGAAGTTCCATTGATAGATTCATTGTAATAAGTTAGAGAAGGATAGATTAGTAGCTAACAATGATGTGATATAATTGTAATAAATACTTCATACTATGATGCAGGTAAGTGCACCATGATGGGGACAGAAAATGAGTCTTAAGATGACACTTTTTTTATTTTTTATTTTTTATTTTTTTTTGAAATCAATTAAGTCTGAGCTTCAACGAGAAAATGAAGATAGTTACACTCAAAATTTGAAGATGCAACAAGAACAAGAGTTGTAGCACTCCGAATATACTTTCTAAACTATTATTATTATTTTTTTAAATGGAGGAGATTAAGGGTTTAAAAAATGGCTAGCACACAAAGTGGTCCTATTTTTTTCTAAAAAACATAACATTGCGTAGGTGTGCTCCCCCTAAAATGTCAAGTTTTTTAGAATTTCTAAAATGGATATGGTGAGAAATTATCTAACATCATGTAGTTTATGCTAGTTTTTTTGACTAATTTTTTGATGAATATATGATTTTTAACTAATTTTCAAAGTGGACACATCCTGAAAAACAAGAATTTGAGTGTTCTCCCCTCTATTTGTTTTGAAAATGAATCGAAAATATTTTTTTTTTTCAAAATATGTAGAATGGAATCTAGTTTCTAAAAATGTATTTTGTTTCAAAATTTTATAAATGAGTAAAAATCTATGCCCAAAATAGCACATGTTGGTTTTTGACAAAAAATGGACAAACTAACAAAATAAATTAGAGATGAAAACCTTAACAAAATCAAAATGTGAAAAATTATATGGTTGGATAGCTAAGAGAGAGCTTTGTTAGGCCCAATATGGAAAGCTAATGTACTGAGAGGGGAGGGGTGAATCAGTACTTCAGATCCTTTTATCAACAATATCTTTACTATTATGCATAAACATAATAGTGCAGCAACATAAAATAAAGTTAAAACAAATAGATAATAATCATACATGATTAACTCCATAACACATATATTTTGGTCACGCAAAAACTCTTGGTTAGAGAGAAAAACTGCGGTGGGGATGGCACCCACAACTTCACTATTGCAATAATAAAGAGTGCTCGGTTAGAGCTACATTTAGCTATTTCTGATAGCTTACCCTGTTAGGAGTTACAAGATCTGTTAGATCTACCTTGCTAAAGGATTTTACAACACTATATAAATGTTGCACCTGGTTAGAGGATTTACAATTTATAGACTTGATTAGAGTCTTTGACCCTGTTAAAGGTTTCTCTTACAACTTCAAAATATTACAATAAGATTTTACAAATATCTGCAACTTTACATCTGAAATGTTGTAGCAGATTCTATATGCTCAAAATAAGATTACCTTGCCTATAGCATACCTTGGTAACTCATAAAGTAACTCGATAAACCCTTCTGTTTACTTTGTTCTTTGACTGTTCTCTGATAACCTTCTCAGTGACCTCTGTGTCTTTGTAATAGTCATAATACTCTGTGATTTCTCATGTATCGCATAAGTCTTGCTTCATACACATATGCACACACATTTCTCTCATTCACATATATCTCTAATTCACACATGTCTCTAACCCTAAATTCATGCTATATAAATAGACTTCTTATGTCGGTGATCTGATTCATTGCTTCGATCTTACAAACATGATTTCTCGAATAAATAACCATGCAAAATATTTCATTGGTTAGATGACCTCAAAATTATACAAAATCTATGTGTGCAATTTCCAATGTGATAATGGTTCTATGTGCCTCGATCTTGTAACACGTTTTCATATGTGTGTCCAGGTTCAATGAATCTAGTAACAAGTTTCACTCGGTGTATATCAACTCGGTGTATTATCTTTACTACTCGGTAGACAACTCAGTGTATACTGGGCTCTGTGATTGTTTTCCTTTTGTAACTGACTAGACTGTTCATACCGACTTCTCTGTGTGTATCGACTGCATGATTCAGTAATGCTAACCGACTAGAATATATAGAATGAATTTGGATATAAAACTAATGGCAATTTGATAAGTAGTAACAATCTCCCCTTTTGACATTAGTTGAGATGTTTGTCAAAAACTACTTTCAAAGTCATTACTCAAAAATCTGCATACTTTACAAAATTTGACTAAACATACAATATATACATTAGTCAATGAAATAATATAATCAAATATACTCCCCTTATCAATATGCTATACAAAACTCTAATTATGTGTGCTCGGTGATCAATACTCTGTAATCACTGTTCTTTCCTCTGTTCACTGCTCTTGGATACTCTGCTTATTTTGCTCGGTATACTCCCCCTGTATACTATACTCCAGTTGTTTGATACTTTGAATACTATACACTCCCCTATGTACTTTGATGCTATATATACTCTTGATATACTCCCCCTTTTTGACAAACATCAAAATTTAGTTACCATTTGGAGGTGGCAACTGATCAAAAATGGATTTGTACTTTGTCTTGGCTTTGGCGAGGGTGACAGAAAGTGCATCCTTGACATTGTCCATTAAAGAATTCTATGCATTAATATCAGCCAATAATGAAATTAAGCCATCTAAAGTGCTTCCCTCTTGTGTAGTAGAGAGGTAAGTGGCTCGGTTTAGCTGTTCTTGAATGGATGAAAGATGAGGAAGGAATAATGTTTGAAGTGTCATTATGTCCATCCCGATCTTGTGTTCTTCATTCCTTAGTTCCAATTGTTGAGCCATTAGTTGTTGTAGCTCAGTATAAAAATTCTGAACTAAATTGGGCTTGGGGGTCAACTTATTTGAGAGATCAGTGATCTCTTTCTCAATTGCTTCTATTTTATTCTTAATGTCCTTAAGGAATAAAGAAAATGTGTAGAGTTTCTGAAATAATGAAAGAATGTGCTTGAGTTGAGGGGACAACTCAGCAATAAATTTGACAAGTTTTACCTTGCCAACAACAATAGATTTATGTACTTCCTCTATCATTTTAGCAGTTAGCTCCTTGTCTCTTAGTTTTCTCAAGTATTTAGATGCATCTACTCTAGATGTCTCAATCTGATTTAGGAGTTCATCCAATTGAATATGGATGGTTGCATCGGTAGATACTGTAGCTAAAGGTAGCATATCTGATAGTAAGGTCTTTACCTTCTAAAGTACTTTATTCTTCTTTTGTATGGCCAGTTGCTTCTTTTGTTCGGCCTTTGCTTTGCACAGTTCACCGAATTCAGTGAGTGCTTGCCCTTTCAATTTGGAGATGTCTACATTGGGCAACACTATCGGTTTTGATAAATCAATTTTGAAACTATGCTTTTTCAACTTCTTTTCTTTACCTTTCACCGAGTGAACCACTACAATAGCTTGAGAGGTTTGAGGACCATCGGTAGGTTGCTCAATAGAGACAACACTTTTGTCAGTTTCTTTAGCCTCGGTAGTGTCCTTTGGTGTCTCGGTGCTTGGTGTCTCAGCTGTAACATTTATCGTGCTAGAATTTGCTTGAGAGGTTTGTTCTTGTGAAGTACCTTCTGATGTAGACTTTTGACCTTCGGTGCCTTCACCTGTATCCTGAGGAGCTTCGGTTGTAGCAGGTTGATTGATCGGTGGGTAAGGCTGAACTTGTTCCAAAACAGATTCACTAGAGACAAGTTTTGCATAAGCATTGCCTTCAATCATTTCTTGTTCAGGTGCCTATGCATCCATGATATCTACATCTATTTGAATGGTGTCAGTAGGGTCTTGCTTGGTGACATCAGGGTCTTGGTTGGTGACATCGACTATTTCCACTGTAGATTGTTCACCAGCATTCTTTCTTCAAAAGATGTCCTTCCATTGCTCTTTTGTTTCCTTCTCCACATCTATATACAGGCCATTCATCAATTTCAAGGCCTTTTGTTTTACTGTAAATTGTGTTTGGCTATTTGTCAGATGTTCTTTTATTTCATCAACCGACATATCAGGAAAGAGATGCACCAAACTTCTTTCTCTGATTTGTTTCTCCGAGTCTAGGGCATATTACCATCTAGTTTCAATATGTGCATATAATTCCTTAGGAATAGAATTACATACTTTTAATGGTACCACTCAGAATTTTAGAAGTGTGCAAATGACAGCTTCTTCAATTTGCCTCTTTTCATCAGCAGATCTAGATTCATATTTGACAAATTTGAATCCACCAAATCCACCATATTCCTTTAGATTATTACAAAAATTTTCTACACTATGTACATCTACCTTCTTGCTTTTCACAATCTGAAATTTACTTGCATCTTCAGATTCGGTATCACTTGACTCTTTTGACAAAATGTGTCTCCGAGTAGATTTCTTGTAAGTTCTAGTTACCTTAGGAACGACAACAGTCTTTTGTTTCTTACTCGGTGATGCATCAAATGCCCTTGTGTTAGGTCTCTTTGTTTGAGGGGTCGGTAGGGCCATTGAAGTGTCCTGTTTCTTTCTCTTCAACACTTTTCCCTTAGGTAATTCGGTGCTAAGTGTTATGGCTACTTCTTGGGCTTCTATCTCCTCTTCAGTGATGGCTAGAACTCCTTTGACAGGTGTGGAGGAAGACTCTTCTCCAAATTTCTCAGTTGATGCCTTAATTATCTTTGTAGCCTTCCTTGTAGCTTTGGGTACTATAATGCTCATCTTTACTTTTTCTTTCACCTCTTCATAGGTTCCATACCTCATCTTGGTAGCATGCCTTGGTAGTGTTAGAAATGCATCGATTTGCTGTTGTGTGATATTAAAATCAATCTCGTAACCCATAGGTGACAAAGATTGAGTCCTCGGTTCCACAACATTCACATAACAGTAATCGGTGTTGACTTGAAAACATATTTCATCTTTGTATTTTTCTACCAGCTGTGGTGGAATCCGGTACCTGTTATGTATTTTCTTTGGGAACTTGCTGAAGTAATCATCCATTATATCATTAAAGTTATCTCTTAACTTCTTGATGAAGTCATTGATCTGATGGGTGATTGGTCGGTGTAGTTCCCAAACAACTTTATCGACTGTTGGAAAAAACTTCTCAAAGTAGAAAAACATACATACAAGTAGTGATCCAAATTTTAGAGTATTTACCGAGTTGTTCTTCTTTGGCTTCCTGATTGTGTTAAGATTTTCAAACAAGTTCTTCAACAATACGTCACACAAGTCAATTTTCATGCCTTTCTTAACAATTTTGTATGCTAAGTCCACTGCTGCATAGGGTACACTATTTTCCCTTGCCGATTCGAAGAAACAGTAACCAATTACTCTAATGGCAAATTTGAGTTCAGGATCAGTGACATTGTTCAACTTTAGACCTCTGCAATCAGATTCTACTCTAGTCAAACTGATCAATTCCTTCTGTGATATCATTTTTATGCTCAGGCATGATCATAGATAGGATAACCAGTGATCAGATGAATGATTTCTTTAGTGATATTAAACGGTTGCTCTTGTAGCCACATGAAATCATCATGCACTCGGCTTAGTACAAACTTGACCCACTGGGGTTTGAACACACGGGGATAGGTTAGGGCTTCAGTCAATCCCTTGATTTTGATATGCTCATACTTGCTATCCATTTTACCATATGTGAACAATTCATCATATGCATCTTTGATCTCAACATGACCGAGTTCTTCAACACAACATATTGTGAAGAATCTCACATCCTCGACTAACAAGACTCGATCCAGGATGAGTGAAAAGGTAGTTTTGTCATCCGGTTCAAATGCAATTTTGGGAGTCAAAGAGTATTTTAGTGAGGGCTTCTCTACATTCTTGACAATAATGGGGTCTTGGATCTTAGGTGCCATTTTGATTTTAGATAAAAATTGACACAGGAACCTTAGGGTTTGAGAACTTAACAAATGGCGGATGCTTCACACTCAGCAGATAATAACAACTTAATGAGTTTGGTAAACCCGCTTAGCAATGCGATGAGATTTGATGTAAATACCTTAGATTTCTCTTTGAAGATGGTTTGATTGCCTTGATTTGCTCTACTCTGCTTCTCAAAAACTTGGTGAATGAAAATGACCGCGAAAAAAACCTTTAAGTACTCAAAAATACCTTATCAGGCTCCATGCAAGTTAGGTCAAAACATTAAATGCACTCGGTTCTACTTAAATTTCTTTCCCTTTTTTTTTGCGCTTTAACCAAGTAACCAAATTTCCTTCATATACCAACTTGACAGGCTTCCTGAATTCACCGACTTGACAGATTTCCTGTAAAGTGCTCCAAAAGACTTTGATAGAATTTCAAACTTACTACTACATCTTACTATGCAGATTTTGAATTCAGTACATACTAAAATAGGAACTGTTTAAGATATAACCTTGTGAGAATGTAGTCCCTTCATACCTTTACTGATTAGTTTGGAGTGGGAGCACCTAACTCGGTAGGTAAGGTGCTTTCTTTATTTGACACAATTTCCTTCTTTCTCCAAATCATCTTTAATTTCTCTTTTATTTCTTCAGTGTCTTCTCTAGGTTGATCTCTGCAATCTCTAGCCAAGTGTCCAACTTTGTGACAATGAAAACATGCCATACCAGGATTTTTCCATGATCTTCAATTATTCATTCCAAACCTTATAAAGCAGTTGGCACTTATATGTCCATATCTTCCACAACATTCACACCATATCCTTGTATTGTAATCCCATGGTATTGCAGAATATTGTCGGTAAGGATCTGTGTGAGTTCGGTAACCTCTAGTATTTGCTTAGTGTGCAGACCACATGTGGTTCTTTTGCTTAAACCAACACTTCTTGGTACTATGCCCATATCTATTGCAGTTTTTACAAAACCCTTTGAATTTTTCCTTTTGATAATTGTTAACAGACTTTGTCCTACATTGATTAGATTTGTGACCATATTTATTGCAATTGTAACAATAACCATTGGTCTTAGTGGTATTCAGTTGCTTACCTTTTCTGATTTGACACATGTTGGCAGTATGACCTTGATTTCCATAGTAGTAGCAAATAGGATTCTTCCTTTTGATGTTATTCCTTTTTCCAGCTTGTTTTGATGATTCTCCTCTCTTGGTAGTGCAGATTCCCTTCTCGGTAGAGTCTTTTCCTTTGTAACCGAGTCCTCCTTCTTTGTAGGGTCATCTCAAGTATTCAGTTGCTCATCCAACATCTTTGATGCTTCATAACTCTTCTTCAGTGTTTCCTTGGATTTCTTCTCTGTTTCAAGTTCATTGCTCAACCTTGATACTTCAAGTTTCAATGCTTGATTCTCATCATCTTTCAGATTTGCTTCATGATGTGCATAACCTAGTTGATCTGTCATATTTTGTTGAATCCCAGTCAACCTTATGATTTCATCATCCTTGTCAGATACTAAAGCTTCAAGTTGTTGTTTCTCTCTTTCTAGATCTCTTACTTTGTCCTTGGTCATCCTCAATGCATCAATATTTTCAGTCATCTATGTACTGAAATGTTCATGTTCTCTTTTCATTGCTTTTAGTTGATCAACCAATGCTTTTTTCTTTTCCTTCAATTGTCCAATCATTTCTTCAGTCTCTTCAGACATATTGTTCTCAGATGATGTCTCAATTTGTTCCACTAACTCTTGAGAGTCTTGCAAATCATCAGATAATCTTCTTCTCACTTTCAGAGATTTTTGCATTTGCCTTTGCATGTCTGCAATCACTTGATTAGCATGATCCAATTCTTCTTGCAGATACACAATCCTCCGAGATTGTTTGTAGCCTTCCATTGATAAGATCTTTCTCTTTAGGCAGTTAAACCCTTTTCCAAGATTCAAGCTCTGATACCAATTGTTAGGCCCAATATGGAAAGCTAATGTACTGAGAGGGGAGGGGTGAATAAGTACTTTAGATCCTTTTATCAACAATATCTTTACTGTTATGCATAAACAAAATAGTGCAGTAACATAAAATAAAGTTAAAACAAATAGATAACAATCATACATGATTCACTCCATAACACATATATTTTGGTCACGCAAAAACTCTTGGTTAGAGAGAAAAACTGCGGTGGGGATGGTACCCACAACTTCACTACTACAATAATAAAGAGTGCTCGGTTAGAGCTACATTTAGCTATTTCTGATAGCTTACCCTATTAGGAGTTACAAGATCTATTAGATCTACCTTGCTAAAGGATTTTACAACACTATATAAATGTTGCACCTGGTTAGAGGATTTACAATTTATAGACTTGATTAGAGTCTTTTACCCTATTAAAGGTTTCTCTTACAACTTCAAAATATTACAATAAGATTTTATAAATATCAACAACTTTACATCTGAAATGCTGTAGCAGATTCTATATGCTCAAAATAAGATTACCTTGCCTATAGCATACCTCGGTAACTCATAAAGTAACTCGGTAAACCCTTCTGTTTACTCTGTTCTTTGACTATTCTCTGATAACCTTCTCGGTGACCTATGTGTCTCTATAACAGTCATAATACTCTGTGATTTCTCATGTATCACATAAGTCTTGCTTCATACACATATGCACACACATTTCTCTCATTCACATATATCTCTAATTCACACATGTCTCTAACCCTAAATTCATGTTGTATAAATAGACTTCTTATGTCGGTGATTTGATTCATTGCTTCGATCTTACAAACATGATTTCTCGAATAAATAACCATGCAAAATATTTCATTGGTTAGATGACCTCAAAATTATACAAAATCTATGTGTGCAATTTCCAATGTGATAACGGTTCTATGTACCTCAATCTTGTAACACGTTTTCATATGTGTGTCCAGGTTCAATGAATCTGGTAACACATTTCACTTGGTGTATATCAACTTGGTGTATTATCTTTACTACTCAGTAGACATTAAATTAACACTCGATAGACAGCTCGATGTATACTGGGCTCTCTGACTGTTTTCCTTCTGTAACCGACTAGACTGTTCATACTAGGTGAATTCACAAAACTGGTTCCCACTTTTGCCAACGAAAGAATTTGGCGAAAGTGGGAATTTCGGATTTGACAATGTTCGAGCGAAACACAAATGTTCGCTCGGACTGCCCCTGGGAGTCCGAGCGAACCAAACGGTTCAGCTGGGTTCGAGCGAACACGGTGGTTCGAGCGAACCCATTAAATATCGATATTTTAATGGGTTCGCTCGAACCCCCCATTCGCTCGAACCCTTGGCAGTTAGGGTTTTTTTTTAAATTTTATAAATATCAAAAATGACAGTTAAAAGGTCATTGTTACATTTGACTTTTTCTGTCTGGTGGGGGTTGGATCGAACCAGTCGTCAGCATCACGTCATCGAGCCTTGTCTGCAGCAGTTAGCATCTTTCTTATTTCAGTTTTCGACCCTTGTTATATCAGGTGCACAAAATAACCCTTTGTTTGGTTTAATAATGTCTTTTTTTATTAAATTTGTAAATAATTTATTTGTTAATTTAATTTTTTAATTAAATAATTATATATAGTTATTGGTTTTGAACATTTTAGAAAAATGTTTGATAATTTATTGTTTTTCATTATTTTAGAAAAATGTTTGATAATTTAATATTTTGATTGAAATGTGTAAATTTGTTTTTAAAATTACGTAATTGTATAGATGTATATTTTTTTCAACATTTTAAAAAATTGTTATGAAAAACATAGAAAACTACCCTGTAGTAAATCAGATCTTAGAAAAACATTAGCAAAAAAAGAAAAACGTTAAAAAAATTAATTTAAATAAACATTAGAAAATTTAGATACCAAATTTAAACAAATTAGACAAAATAAATTTCCTCTACAATGTGACCTATTTTCACATCCTATTACACGCACAACATGACCCCTTAAGACCACATATGACACTATACGTTCTCTTAGGAGGTCATAGAGGATCACATATAATATAATAGTGTACATGTATGACATTCCCTTTAGGATCACATCTAGTGTCCTAAGGGGTCATACGTGGTTCTAAGGGGTCACATGTGTTATAACACATGCGGGACCCCTTAGAATCGCATATGACCCCTTATAAAATTGTAGGGTGAATGACATACCCCTTAGTCCATCAAATAGTGTCTTAACACATACGTGACCCATTAAAATCTCATATGACCCTTTATAAAATCAATCTTAGTGTGAACGACATATCCCAAAACCCATCACATAGCGTCTTAAGGGGTTGTATGTGGTCCTAAGGGGTCACGCATGCTTTAACACATGCGTGACACCTTAGTAGGTCACATAGGACCCCTTATAACATCCTACTATACATATGACATTCCCCTTAGGATCACATAGTGTCATAAGGGGTCATATGTGGTTCTGAGGGGTCATGCATTTGTTATAACATATGCATGACCCCTTAGAACTGCATATGACCCCTTATAAAATCCTAGTGTGAACGACATACCCCTTAGTCCATCACATAGTGTCTTAAGGGGTCCTATGTTGTCCTAAGGGGTCACGCATGCATTAACACATGTGTGACCCCTTAGTAGGTCACATATGACCCCTTATAACATCCTACTGTACATATGACATTCCCCTTAGGATCATATAGTGTCCTAAGGGGTCATATGTGGTTAGACCCACATATGACCCCTTATAAAATCCTATAACCACATATGACCCCTTATAAAATCCTAGTGTGAATGACATACCCCTTAGCCCATCACATAGCGTCTTAAGGGGTCATATGTGGTCCTAAGGGGCCACACATGCATTGACACATGCGTGACACCTTAGTAGGTCACATAGGACCCCTTATAACATCCTACTATACATATGACATTCCCCTTAGGATCACATAGTGTCATAAGGGGTCATATGTGGTTCTGAGGGGTCATGCATTTGTTATAACATATGCATGACCCCTTAGAACTGCATATGACCCCTTATAAAATCCTAGTGTGAACGACATACCCCTTAGTCCATCACATAGTGTCTTAAGGGGTCCTATGTTGTCCTAAGGGGTCATGCATGCATTAACACATGTGTGACCCCTTAGTAGGTCACATATGACCCCTTATAACATCCTACTGTACATATGACATTCCCCTTAGGATCATATAGTGTCCTAAGGGGTCATATGTGGTTAGACCCACATATGACCCCTTATAACATCCTACTGTACATATGACATTCCCCTTAGGATCATATAGTGTCCTAAGGGGTCATATGTGGTTAGACCCACATATGACCCCTTATAACATCCTACTATACATATGACATTCCCCTTAGGATCATATAGTGTCCTAACATACATATGACGTGTTAGATCTCTCTATTCTTGAATTTTTTATGTATGTCAAAGATTTAAATATGTACATGTACATTAGATCTCTCTATCTCTCTGAAATATATGTTATCTCTAGATCTGAAATATATGAACTCTCTCTCTCTCTCACTGAAATATTTGAAATTTTTACATGTATTTTTTGAAAATGAAAATGATCTCTCTCTCTCTGTCATGAAGATTTATATGTATATAATCTCTCTCTCTCTCTCTCTCATGAAAATGATCTCTCTCTCTCTCTCTCTCATGAAAATGATCTCTCTCTCTCTGCTTACGTATTTATTTTAACTTTATGACATGTACCTAGATAGATGGCATCCTAGGATATACCTTCGCAGGCTCCTGATCAGGATCCACCTTTGCAGGCTCCTGATCAGGATCCACCTTCACAGGCTCCTGATCAGGATCCACCTGCGCAGGCTCCACATCAGGAGCCACCACAGCAAGATCCTCCACAGCAGGATCCCCCCTTGCCCGATATTGCCACTATTTTTCATTACAGTGATCGAGAGCTGCATAGGTTGAGGGCCATACTAGATGACCCTCGTACTGATGGCGTGTACAAGAGTACGTGCACGTCCATTTTTGATAGTTTGCAGACATTGAGGGACCGCTTAGTATCTCATACCTCATTCTCACCTGAGGTTATAGAGGATATATATAGACAGTTGAGGAGTGAGGTGAGGGGTCCTCATTCTTTTGTTGATGTGGTGGGGGTGGTCTCGAAGGAGACCATCAAGGAGAGATGCTTCCCACAATATCAGGAGAAGAGTAAGGTGAGGGGATATTAGGTTACCAGATGTATTGACCCACAGGTTGCGTCACTGATTTACCCACGATTCTTAGCAGCCCATGGTCGTTATCCTAATAACGACCAGATTCCATTATACTTTGCACAGCAGGTATTTGCTGAGGTTCATTGTCAGATGAAACCAAACTACCTTGATATTCTGGGATATTATGGACAGGGGAGGGGCAGGATTGCTGATAGAGATGCATACCGTAGGCGTGATAGAGCTCCACCTAGACACAGGGACCTTGTTGGCCAGAGATTTCCTGCAGTAGTCCCAGCCATGGCACCCATAGCAGATCACGTTGTGATTGCTTCTCAGAGAGAAGCAATTGATAGGATTGGACATATTGCATCAGCAGCAGCCACCATATCTTCTGACAGGGTGGGCAGATATATGATGACTCGACCACGTTCGCGATCATCCATAGATCATACATCTTCTAGTCATGGGGGAGCTTCAGATTCAGATGATCGGTATATTTCTGCTGGCATCCCCTCCCCAGATGAGGTAGCAGCTATAGTCGGAGGTAGTAGACATGTATAGATGTCGCAGTATTTAGTCGAGGACCTACTACATGCTTATAGTTTTATTTCATCTCAACTTGGGATACCATTGGGTGATGTTAGAGAGGAGATTCTCAGAGATGTTCAGGCTACAACAGCATCGACGCATACCCCGAGGCAGTCACAGCATTCTCATCACTCTACGCATGCTCCAGGCACTGACCCACCTACAGATCACTCTGTTGCTGCAGAGGAGGAGCTACGAGCTGATGAGCTCCATATCACAGATGAGGGCCGGTTGGATTCATGTGAGGAGATACGAGTTGATCAGGTACATATCACAGATGAGGGTTTGGACTCATTTGAGGATCAGCTGAGAGATTTGAGCCATACTGGATTTATGGACATGCTACTATAGTCAGACACTTCATCCACGATGCCCACTCATCTAGTTAGCCCCTTGCACTCCTTAGTGATACGTACAGCTAGAGAGAGATATGCTGGCACGAGTGATGTTGTTGATATGATTACGGGACAGGATCAGTCTACTATACAGCCTACTCTAGGTGATACACAGGTATGTACATGTACATGTGCGTTTAAAATTTTAGAAGATATGTATACTTACATTGCAAATTTGTACCTAATAAATCTATATATATATATAGATCTCATGTTTAATTTAAATAATCTAGAACTTTCTAAGTTTTAATTTGTAGATCATTTAAATTGATTGTGGACTAATCCTTAAATTGACAGTTAGCTCATGTCACTCCTTCCTTGAGCTCTGAGCATGTGCGTAGGAGAGATTCTTTAGATGCTGACATTAGTGTATAGGTTAGTTATGGTTTTTGGTATATATATATTTGATGTACATGCACGTCTAGAGAGATCTATATATATTATATTTAATATTTAAATAAATTCTACTTTTGCAGGACTCCCCCTCAGATGGTCGCTCAGTTCGTAGCCGACATGATGATCCCCAGTGTTGATTTGCTCCAGACTTTATAGCTCATTTACATTTATCTTTTTATATACTTTCATATTATATATATATTCATGCACGTACATGGAGTTTAGACTCTAGATTATACTTTATACCTGGTTTATGTTTGACTCTGGATTATACTTTATACTTTATACATGGAGTTTAGACTCTAGATTATACTTTATACCTGGTTTGTGTTTGACTAGAGCTAGATTATACTTTATACATGGAGTTTAGACTATAGATTATACATGTTATAAGTTTTATACATGTTTGATTATATTATATTTATACACATGTTTGATTATATTCTAGATTTATGTACATGATGTTTGATTAAATTAGATTTAAATACATGATTGATTAGATTGTATATTTCATGCATGTGTACAACGACTTGTTTAGACTCTAGATTATACTTTATACCTGGTTTGTGTTTGATCAAGATCTATTATACATGTTTGATTATATTAGATTTATACACATGTTTGATTAAAGATTAGATTTAAATTCATGTTCAAGATTAGATTGTATATTTCATGCATGTACAACGACTTGTTTAGACTCTAGATTATACTTTATACCTGGTTTGTGTTTGATTGATCTATTATACATGTTTGATTATATTAGATTTATACACATGTTTGATTAAAGATTAGATTTAAATTCATGTTTGATTAGATTGTATATTTCATGCATGTACAACGACTTGTTTAGACTCTAGATTATTCTCTATACCTGGTTTGTGTTTGATCATCTATTATACATGTTTGATTATATTAGATTTATACATGTTTGATTAGATTAGATTTAAATACATGTTTGATTTTCAAACAAACTTGATTTAAATGTATTCAATTATACATGTTTGATTTTCAAACAAAAGAGTATGTATGAAATGAACAAACTAAACTAAGATAGGTCATGTATTGAATAGTTCACATCCAGTACATGTATATTACATAGGTATGTATATTTGTAGGTATGTGAGCTTCTAGGTATGTATATTGTAGTTAAATAGTTCACAACATGTACATGTCCTAATTCCATATTAAATATATCAATTTTACAAATGTACATATTACATTCTAATTTAAATATGCATTTTTTAATTAAATACAAATACAATTACATACAATTAAACACGTGAACATTTAAATACATCCTAATTTGATATAATGTATAAATAAACTTAAAAAAATATTTATCCTAAATAGTTTCAAAACAAGTTACTTGAGATCTAGAATTTATCTTGAACTTTTACATTAAAATTCAATTCAAGTGGATTACTAAATTATGTATATATAGTTCATACCACATCAAGTGGTTCACAACGCTCTTCAATAACACTTAATATTTTGTCATGATCTTCACTATCTAGTCTCCACTTTTGAGTCCGCCCTCGATGTGGAACTGTTTGAAGAATTAGGCCAACAACAATGACCAAGTGACTATACTGATATACCTTGTTATCAATTTGGTATTCAGTGAAATGAATCCCATGTTGAACAATTTTAACTTGTTTGAAATATGTCCCTTGCACTACAACTGATCCTGCATGTACATGTATATAAGAAACATGAGAAATTAAAAAAATTCACACAAGCGATTTGTATGTATGTACATATTCAAATCAGAACTCAAACCTGTGGGAAATGACATTCCATCACTCATCTCAGATTTTGATAACTTCTTTCTCTCTTCTGTGCAACGCAATAAATAATAACTAACACCTTCTATATTTCCATCTTCTTCTATGACTGCAAAAATATCTCCTACAATTTGACACAAGTTAAATAAATTCTAAGTTATATGTCATTTTTAAGGAAATGTTTACATGTGTACGTCATGTACATACATACCTTTTTTAATCAATCCTGAAATATGATCGTAATCACCAGAAATCAAAGGAATGTCTTCAAAGTTTTCATCCTCATTTGAATCCTCGTATGTGTCAGAAACATCTAGTGGCACCATTTTCCATTCACTAACATATCCAAGCTCTTGGTTCTTGCAATCAACATAGTTTTCGAAAATGCATTCAGAACAAAAACATGAATAATCTCTAGTGTATAATGTCCATGGGCGATTATCTGTACTCATGACACAATGCAAAGATCTTGTCCTCTCCACACTCTTGCATCCATGCATTGATTTTCTATCCACATCTGTAAAATGTACATGTGTACAAGAATACATACATGTAGATCAAGTTGTTAAATTAAAAAAAAATAGAATAAAATACTAAAAGAGAACACGTACCGGTTATCTCCCAAAACACTCTATATGGAATGGGCTTATATGTTCTTGATGATGATTCCCCAGGATAATTAGGTTGTTCAAAGTGTTTCTTACACCATTCAACAACATCATGTGCATTTTCTATACGTTCTCCTGAATACTTTATTTGATGCTTTCTTATAGCACGTTTGATACAAGCTCCTGCACCATCATGTTCACCCTTTCCATGACCACTCTCAAAAAAACTCCAAACATGTGGTATTTTGTCATTTTGATGATATCTACATAGTGCATAAAATGGCCTTGAAGATTTGAATTGTGCCGCACATCCATCAGACCAAACAAAATGTTTAACTATTGTTATGCCTCTATCTTTCAAATATTCAAAAAACTTCTTAAAGCAATGTTGTACAAAAAGTGTGTCATGCTCCTTATCATCACTGATATAGAAGTGGTACTCTTTCTTAATGACATGATTTTCAAATGTACTATCAACACCATCTAAATTCATCTGGGCATGTCGATAACACACATGCACGAAAATAGTGATTTGCTTTGAAAAATAATACTCTGATTGGATCTCTTTTTGATGCACAAAAGAGTAATTCTCTGTGAAGTCAACTACAGATAAAATAGTTCCAAGTGGGAAAGTGTCTCTTAATCTTTTAAATTGTTCTGCTTGCCACTTGGCAAAAAAACCATGGCATATGTATGGTTTTATCAACTTACGAAAATTTTCCATAAATGTTCCAATAGGTATTTCTTCTTCTACATAATCTAGTCTTGTAGATTCCTTTCCAAATTTTGTTTCAATTTTTTTGTACTTATAACTCTTGCAATTTACCATCTTCCTCATGTCAGTATCTTCATCTCTCAAAGGCAATTTAGCCAAGTCCCCGCATGTTCCACAAATTCCTCTTATGCAATTTATTTGACCGGTTGCATTATCATCTGATTTATCACATAAGATGGATGCTATGAATTGACTTGTTCGTTTAGGAGGAGCATTTTCATAACCATCATTATCTTCTCTAATCTTTCGAAACACCTGATAGTACAAGTCAAATTCGATGTGATAACGACAACAACAAGTTTCAAAAACTTTGTTTAACTTCACATAATATGGCCTTAACCGTTCAAACATGGTTTGTCCAATCTTTATATGAGGGTTTGTTTTAGTAAACAATACATACAATTCATGTTTTGTTGTGTCTAGCCAATGTTTTACATGGAGATCATAACGATCAGGACCAATCCTTTGCTTGATAACATCTCTACTATTTGATGAAGGGCGAGTATTATCATTCCAAAAACTTGTCACAAAGTTCCTAACAACATCTTCAATTCTATCAGAACGAGGAGCTCTACACATAATTGCCCAATTCCCTTCTGAGGTAGTATCATCCAAAATCTTTCTCCTTTTAACATATTTAGATATTGTCCTTCTACTAAAACCAAACTCAGATGACAGTGAAGAGATTTGTCTTTTTTGAGGCAATCTTTCATTTACTAAATATGTCAACATCACTCTTCTTGAAATGGTCTTATCTAGTTTTCGAGATTTTTTACCAATGTTCACCAAACCTTTCTTAACATTATCAACAATAGATTTTTGTAGCTGAGAATATTTCCTCTTTTGATTTGTTGTATCTATACCCAACAATTTCATTGGATCTATTAAGTCTTTATGAGTAAGTACAATTGATAACAATTGAGCTTTTTCTAGTGTAGTATCAAGATTGTTGAAATGCGACATTATTTCTTTTGCACTTTTATTCATTGACCTCCTTTTAGCATGTCTAGGTTCTTCACTGAGACGTTTCAACTCATCCACATCCATTTCAAGTAAATGATCTAAATTTTTATAAGAAATATTTCTCTTCACCTGTTTAGCTAGATCCACAATATGCTCATCCATATCAGTGGTAGGAGGTAAGGAGCCTGACCCCTCTCCTTCAAAGGTCTCCATTGGTTCAACTTGGACAATCTCCTCCCTATGTTCATCAACTATATTGTGTTCTTCAATAGGTTCATTTGCCCGTTCTGCACATAATTTAAGAGTTTGTGTAAGGTTCTTGAATTAATCAGAGATTATTCAATTAGGATTAAGAATAGGGGTGAATTTGGCTTAAAGCTTTACATGTTAAAATTAAAGCCCATTCAATTTGGTTTATTAAATTTAAATACTTTTTTAAGACCTTATTGTTATAACTCTAATTAAATTACTTGTTTAGGTTTAAAGTTCAATTTGTTCTCAGGTTAGGATTAAAGTTCAATCTCTAATTTTGAGCACTAATTTAACACATAAAATAAAATTTTGATAAATTAGAAATTCCAATTTTGAAAATTAAAAGTACAAATATTTTGATGCATGCATACGATAACTTAGGTGACCTCATATTAATTTGTTATGGACCATAATGTAAGTGGACTATAATTTGTCATATGTGAGTATATTTAAGACCTATTATTGCATAATAGACCTCCTAATCTGAAATGTTTTTGCATGTACGTGAAGTTGAATATAAATAGTTCACCTAAATTATTCAACATGTTTAATAGGAGAAAAATGCAATTACACAACAAGCAAGTTGATGGAAATTGAAATTTGCAAATACAAATGTATTATCTCAAATTAATTATGTTTTCCAATTAAAACAAAATTATTTTTAATCCTATTAAAAATATTAGATAAAAAATATTGAATTCTAATTAATTGATACGTAATACATATTAAATTAAATATCTTCTTTGTTATAAATTTATGTCACATTTAAGAACTATAATCAATGTAATAGTCCTAATAGGCCTTATTATTAAAATCAATATGACCACATTTGAAAAAACATTTCACAAAATTAATATACTTAACTACCCTTAAGACAAATATATTATGTGATATTAAAGGACCTATCACATGAAATTACTTGTACATGTAGATTAAATATTCAATATATATAATTTAGAACCTAAAAATTATGACATAATAGGTCTTATCTATTATAAATGAACTTAATTATATAGGAGAAAAATGCAATTACACAACAAGCAAGTTGATGGAAATTGAAATTTGCAAATACACATGTATTATCTCAAATTAATTATGTTTTCCAATTAAAACAAAATTATTTTTAATCCTATTAAAAATATTAGATAGAAAATATTGAATTCTAATTAATTGATACGTAATACATATTAAATTAAATATCTTCTTTGTTATAAATTTATGTCACATTTAAGAACTATAATCAATGTAATAGTCCTAATAGGCCTTATTATTAAAATCAATATGACCACATTTGAAAAAACATTTCACAAAATTAATATGCTTAACTACCCTTAAGACAAATATATTATGTGATATTAAAGGACCTATCACATGAAATTACTTGTACATGTAGATTAAATATTCAATATATATAATTTAGAACCTAAAAATTATGACATAATAGGTCTTATCTATTATAAATGAACTTAATTATATAGGAGAAAAATGCAATTACACAACAAGCAAGTTGATGGAAATTGAAATTTGCAAATACACATGTATTATCTCAAATTAATTATGTTTTCCAATTAAAACAAAATTATTTTTAATCCTATTAAAAATATTAGATAAAAAATATTGAATTCTAATTAATTGATACGTAATACATATTAAATTAAATAGAAATAAAATTAAAAATACATACTTGCATCATGATATCTTTGTCTTCTTTGTTCTCGATATCTTTCTTCCGTTTCGGGAGAATAATTCCTTGCAGTCTTATTTTACCTTCTCTTCTTGTTCCCCATGCTTTTACAAAAAACCTTCAAATTATTCGCTTTCAAAATAATTTTCAAATATCTTCTCTCATCCAAAAGTGCGAATTATTTTAATCATTTGAGTGATAAAAAGCGAAAAAAAATTATAGATATTTATACGATTCCACAAATGAAAAAAAAAACAAAAAATGCGTTGGCCCGTGTTCGAACGAAAGCCGACAGTTAAAAATTGTTGGGTTCGCTCGAACATGGTAGTTACCAAAAAATGCATGCCAAAATTTAGCTCGTGGGTTCGAGCGAATGGGGGTTCACTCGAACCCACTTTGGTTCGAGCGAACCCAATCCGATCGAACATGTGTTCGATCGAAAACCCAAAATTGGAAGTTTCTCCCAAAAAATTTCAGAGTTCTGAAGAATTAATGACTTCGGAGCTTTGGTTCAGTACACGAATGAAATAATCTTCATAATCCAAAAATATTAGATGGTAGTACTCGAAACAAGCTTTCCAACGGATATAATTTTGTTATATTTTGAATTTATTATGTTCTTGATTTTTTAATTTTATTAAAAGTTGGTTTTTAACCGAACATGAACTTCTCTGTTCAACGCATTGGGAAAAATAAGAAACTAATTCAAAAAAATTTTGAAAAATATCTATGCCCTTGGTATTGATGTCTTCTTTCTAACAAAAAAAATAAAATTGAATTTCGATTTATATAGAACAAGTTATGTGTTCAAACGTAAACCTATGTTTGAATTATGACTAGTCGGACTTCAAAACTTTATAAAATGAAAAATATTGAACATATCACTATAAAACCAAATGCATGCCCTGGATATTGATGTTACAAACCAAAATTCGAAAGAATTGAGTTTTTATCATTTATAGAAAAAAAGTTATGCGTTACGGAAGGCACATCACTCTTAAAAAATGTAGTTTGTTGTAAAAAACTACTTTTTGAGGGAGATGGAAATTTTTTTAAAAAATCTTTCAAAAAAATTTGAAAAAAATGTATATAGAATCTAAAAACAAAATGCTAGAAATCACTAATTTACATCATCTTCAAATTTTTAATAGTTTAAAAGTTATAGTTCTCGGAAGTTGAAGATTATTTTAAAAATGTACATCTCAGTGTCAAAAATGGCAAAAAAGTGGGAACCATTATTGTGAGTTCACCCTACTGACTTCTTTGTATGTACCGACTGCATGATTCAGTAATGCTAACCGACTAGAATATATAGAATGACTTTGGATATAAAACTAATGGCAATTTGATAAGTAGTAACAATTTTCAAAGTGGACACATCCTGAAAAACAAGAATTTGAGTGTTCTCCCCTCTATTTGTTTTGAAAATGATTCAAAAATAATTTTTTTTTTCAAAATATGTAGAATGGAATCTAGTTTCTAAAAATGTATTTTGTTTCAAAATTTTATAAATGAGTAAAAATCTATGCCCAAAATAGCACATGTTGGTTTTTGACAAAAAATGGACAAACTAACAAAATAAATTAGAGATGAAAACCTTAACAAAATCAAAATGTGAAAAATTATATGGTTGGATAGCTAAGAGAGAGCTTAATGTCAGCATGGTGTTTATTTTTGTTTTTATTGAAAAGCGTGCAAACTTGATGGAGAGGACGACAAAAAATGTGATATTTTTTTCATCTTTTCACAAAAATATGTCTCAAGTCTGTAATGGTCATCCAAGCCTTTGGGTTGGATGCCCAAGGAAAAGCCAAAGGCTTGGTGTTTTTTAATGCAAAGTATTTAACAATTGCCAAATTCAACACTCGCCAAATGTAAGAAATGCATTCTTTACATTTGGCGAGTGCTAAATTTGGTGCTTGCCAAACTAAAAAAATGCATTTTTTACATTTGGTGAGTGCCAAATGTATTACATGAGAAATTTCTCCATCTCTCTCTTTCTCTATCGGTGTAATATATAGATAAAATATAACATAGTCACATTTTTAATATGTCATTTTCTTTTCTTATATACTTTAAGTTATATTTTATGTATATATTGGTAGGGTGTTTGAGAGTGGCTTTAGATCTCTAGGAGTAATAATGTAGATTCTAGGTTCTAGAGTATCATATTGATATTTCAAATTTAGTCAAATTTTAGTAATCAACATGCTCCTATTAGCATTCTTCACTCTTTTTATCTCTCCAAAACTCTAAACCTCTCTCTCTCTCTCTCTCTCTCTCTCTCTCTCTCTCTCTCTCTCTCTCTCTCTCTCTCTCTCTCTCTCTCTCTCTCCCTTGCATAGAGTTTATGGAATAGGGTGTAGGATATATGGTTGAGGGTATAGGGTTTAGGATACAAGATTGATAGTACATATTTTAGGGCACATAAAGTTGAGGGTATTATGCATATTGATACTTACCTCTATCTATCGCTCTACCTCTCTCTCTTCTCTCTCACACATATGTCTCCCATTTCTAGGTCCCTCCCTCCCTTTCTTCTTGTACAACATCCTAAATTGTACTCCCTTACAATTTTGTCGTCATTTGAGCCCTCACCTTGGTTTTTGTGTCCAAAGGCATGATTGAAGCCTTGATTTTGCTCACACCATGAAAATTATTCATTTATTAAAACTTGCACTTCATTTCCCTTTGTTTCTTGGTTCTTGATTGGTCAGGAATAGGGTGTAAGTGCCTTGTTTCTCAGGGACCAGAGCACCCAACACCTTGGTCCTCCCAATCAAGACCCATTTTTGTGCCCCTTAATGGTCACATCACTTTAGTTGGGACCTAGATCCCATGTTGGCCCATGTCAGAAAATTAAGTTGTTTTTCAACAAACAGGTATAGAAGGAGGTCTACCCCTCTCATTTTGATATCGAAAAAAATAAATCATACATCTATCAAGAAATCAAGCATTCAAATTCAAGTGAGTTCTCCAAGTCACTTGTATCTTTCCCCATGACAATGTGTTTCAGCTCTCCAAGTCACTTGTATCTTTCCCTAAGGTTGTGCACCTTAGTTCTACAAGTCCTCTTAGGAAAACTCAGTTCCAAAGGCAATGTTGTAATAAATTAAATTCATATTGTGAGTTCAATTATTACTGTGGTTTTTACCTACTTGGGTTTTCCACATAAATCTAGTGTTCATGTGTTTGTTGTGCTTTATGCTTTCATGATTTATTACTCTTGTAATAATATGGTTATAGTTTAAAGTTTGAAGATTTAAATTTAAGCAATTTTTAGGTCTGGATTGATTCACTCCCCTCTCAGTGGTGTGTTCAATAGGAGGAGACATTATATTCTCAATTATAACATATTAGAGAATATATATATAGTAAAAGACTCTAAATTAAGACCCATGTTTAAAATAAATTCTAAATAAAATAAAATAATGTATAATGTGACCCATCATCAAGTTTTATCTTCTTTCTATAAAGGAAATAATTTTCTAGTATAAAAGATCCATTGAACAAACACTATGCATTTCCTATTACCACAAAACCTCTAATAGTATGTATTAGAGAATAAAGTAGTACTCCCTAAAGGACATTAGCTTGTGGCTCATGAGATTGTATATAGAACTTGGGTTCAATAGTAGTGGAATGGAAGAAAAATATTATCTCATATAATTATAATTTTTTATAAACTTTTTTAGTTAGTTTTGTATGTTTTATCTCACATTGTCAAATAAATAGGTGCTAGAAAAATATCTTTAATTCAAATATTTCAATTGTATATGATGATAATTATAATATAATATTGAATGAATTCAATAGATGATAATATTCAAATTGGTCCAATTTATGATCAATTCTACATTGTAGCCATTATCCTTTATGTGCATATGTGTTTGGCTTCCCTTAGTAATTATGTGCCTGTTAGATAATTCAAATAACCAGAAGACAATTGAGAGGTGGGGGGGGGGGGAAATAGGTTGTCACTGATTACAAGAACCATTGTCAATTAAAAATTTAATACCCAAACCCAAAACATTAATACCAGAATAACAGTTAAACCAATTAAGCATAAACAATAATCACAAAATAAATACCATCCACATGACACCAAGATTTATACGTGGAAAACCCGTGTTGCCCCCATATTTGGCATGCATAATATTTGAACTTCAAATTGGTCTTAGTGTCAAGTAAAGATCCAATAGGTGTTTGTGTGTAAGCAGTGAGCACGTGGTCAACTGTCGTTTCCAGTCAAAATATGAAAAATGGATGAATTTTGAAAATTACCAAGAATTGAGGGAAATAATTTGATTGAAATTCCCATAGCATCATTCTGTGTCATGTGGTTAATTTTCGCATGAAACCAGTTCATAGTTTGTCATATTTTAAGCTTTCCAATTTTTGTGTCTGTCACCTAGAAATGATTAAAATCTCTCATTTTAGGATTCATCATGAAGAGTAAATAATTTTGTTGGCTCATTTCCCTACCATCAAAGCATGTTTCAAATTTTAGGATCTAAATCCCTACCATTTGGAAGATATGGTCATTTTTCTCAAGCCTCAACATTAAATTTAAAATAATTAAATTATTTTTCAAATAAAAAATTTAATATTTTAGATTATTTTAATATTTTGGTCATTTGAGGGAAAAAGTTGTCTAAAAACATCATTTCCATTTCTTCTTTATTCTCCTCAATGGTCGATGGTTTCTGAAGGTCAAGGTCATAGTCTTTGAAAGAAACGATTAAAGATGCTCCATTTTCGAGCATTTTTAACCAATGTTAACCTTGAGAAAAAAATGGTTAGGAATGCTTCATTTTCGAGCATTCTTAACCCATATTTATAACCTCTCACAAAAAGGTTAGGAATTCTCCAAAATGGCTCAGCATCTCTAACCTTATTTCCTAACCTCATGGGCCCGCTTTGTGAAAAAAGGTTAGAAATGCTCTGTTTTGGAGCATTCTTAACCTCCTCCATAAGAGCTATAAAAAAATCTTCAAAACAATAGTATGAACATTCCTCAAGGCAAAACTGGAAGACATAATTATAGATTAAGGAAGCATTCACATGCCATGAAATGTAAATATGTATGCAAAATGTGGAAGGCATAGACAAGCTACAAACCATTCGACAAAATGCCTCAAATCGATGTCATTAAATGGACTAAAGTGAAGAAATTGTGGAATAGCAACTAGATGGATTTTATAAGAAAGCTCTTCAAATACATAAATTGATGATGCACTCTTGGGTCATCTTAATATTATCAGAACTAAATGTGGGTTGACAATGAAATTTTATCAAATCCAGTGGCTGTGGTATTGGCAAAAGATGGATTTTATTGAAAAGACTTTAGTCACTTTCAAACAAATATAATTAACCTGGTCAAAATATGGAAGCATCAAACATGGTAGGCAAAATATTTGATATAATACATCAAAGTGATGTCACCGCATGGTACATCGTGATTGCAAGACTCACAGACAATGAATTTGTTGAAGAAGCTTTAGAAATACTCAAACAAATGTAGTTTGCGGGTGTAAAGCTGCATTCCATGATTATAACATGCACTCTTTCTCCTTGCCCACACAAAATGGAATCTTCAAAACATTGTATGGGCATTCATTAAAGTATGGTGGTCGGGAGATTTTATCAGATGTTGTAGTTGCAATTGCCATGATAGACATGCATGGAAACTATCAAGGAAGAAGACGTTGAGTTGTTTAACAGATTGCTATGAAATATATGCAATGTGGAAAGTTTAGACACGGTATGTGAATTGTTTGACTAAATGCCTTAAAGAAATATGGTCTCATTTAATGCAATGATTACAGGGTATGCACAAAACTAGTGACAACATTTATCAAAGCATTAAAGATAGAGGGATTTTTCCAAATGTTGTTGTTGCAACTGCATACATGCATGATGAAGCCGTTAATTGCTTTGTAACGGTGTAATTGCTATGGTGAGATGACTCCCAATCGTGGGAGCATAGATAATACACATGCACATGAATTGTTTGTAGAAATGCAGAATATGGAATTATAGACAATGCCCATGAAGTGTTTGACAAAATATGGTGCTGCAGAATGCGGAAACATAGACCAAGCACATGAATTGTTTGTAGAGTGCCTCGAAGAGATTTCATCTCAAGAATGTAATGAAATGATGATAGTGATACACATGTGCACTCATTGGAAAAGTGATAAAAAATTTAAAGTGAATACAATTTGCAGGTATAGAGTCAAATTATTTTGGAATATGTTCGATGCAAAGGATTGATGGATTACTACATCATACACACAATGTGCATGCCCAAGTGTCATCAAGAGAAATGTTGGTGATATGATTATGAGATAAGATGAAGTGGATGAAGATGGAGAAGTGCCTCAACATAACTCATGACTTGGTTCTTCATCGATATTACAAGTTTGAAATTGTTCTTTTGTAAAAGTGATTTATGTCACTTATTGTAACCAAGGTTGGAAAGTTGACTTTTTCTGCACATAAAAGTGTAAGTTATTAACTCATTGAAATTTATGCAGAAAAGACTTAGTTATTAACCCAAGATTGAAGTTAGTTACAAGGTAGTTATCCTACAAGCCTATAAATACAAGGTTTTTGCATTGTAAAAGGGGAAACTTTTACGACGGAGGGGAAAACTCTGCAAAATTTTATATAGGAACTAAATGAGAACTTTTGATGTTCATACCTTTGTACTAGAGGGTTTTTGAACTTGTATATTTTCAAAAAAAGAATAATGAAGAATGCATTGAGTATGTGTGTCTTGAATGTATTCATGAGTTATCATTACTATTTTCTCATATGTTGAATTAGTAATACCTTTATGTATTGGTGAAATCTATTGATGAAACACATCATTTCATGGTATCTTGACTTTCATGTGCTAGTACAACCTATCTCTTCTTGTGTCGAGGTTTACTGTACTTCTTTCATCGTCGTTGCATGACTAACCTATTTGGCGGTGACCCCTTTTGTAATTGTTATAATTTATGGAATCCTACTTGGTATTCGTATGTCTTCTAGTAGGGTTTATGTTATTAATCTTGTTTAAGTTTTATGTTTTCTCCTTTATGTACTTTCAGGTTAAAAGTACACAAAAATATTTAATACCCCTATAATATGAGGGAGCTTCCCCTCTCAAATGCAGAGGAAGATTGTGGTTTCACTCCAATCTCTCCAACTGTTGGAACGTTTGTCACTACTCATCGGGCAAACAGGGTCAGTTTTAGATAAATGGTCGCAGTGACAAATTTGTTTGACCAACAGATTTTTGGCAACTCTGTTGGGGAGTGAAATACCAGTGTGCTTTTTTCCTCATAAATTGTAAGGTACCTTCTTCAGAATGGAGGTTGGTGACTTTGTCTGAAAGATTGAATTTAGAACAATGGTTTGGTACAAAGGAAAGTTGGAAAGTGACAGTGAAAGTGATGATGAAAGCTATATATATCAAGAGAAACAACCTCCTGATGAGCCCATACAAGTCAAATTCTTGAAGAGATTTTATGGTGGCATGAAGTTTACTCCTGATAAGATTCATCCCTCTTTATGTCAAGTGTTGCAAGATATTGAAGAAAAGGATGGAAAGGAGATTGGTTTTCTTGCTTGTGATCATTTACCTAAATCAACAACAATCAAGAAAGATGAAGACAAAAGTGATCTTTCTCCTAAACCAAGTGCTCAACAGAATCAAAGTCATGATGATCCCGAATAAGTAGACTTCTTGAAGAGTTTCTACAGTGGAAAGAAACTTGATCCTCATAAAATTAATCCTTCTCTAATCCAGACTCTGCAAAAGATTAAGGAAAAAGATAGAAGAAAGAACAAAATTCTTGTTCGTGATTGTATTCTTGAATCAACAATGGATAATAATGATGATGCTCATTCTCCTCCACCTATTTCTCAACAAAATTAGACTCTGAATGATTCACATAGCAAGTTTTTGAAAAGCTTTATGGAAATAGGAAACTTGATCATGATAAAGTGCATCCTTCTCTGCTTCAAACATTGCAAAAGTTTGAACAAAAAGATGAGAGTGAGAATCATTTTCTCATTGATATAAATTCCTATGAGAAAAGTAATGAAAGGAGCTCATTAATATGTGTATATGTCGAAGAAGCTGAAGTCACATCTACTTGTAAGGATACATGTCAAGAGAAAGATCTAAAGTTGAGTGGGATAGAGAAAGAAGATTTCATTGAAAAATGCCATGAGCACTATGAAGGTTGTCATACCAAAGAAAAAGTCTTCTATCAAATTTAAAAAAAAGAGCGTGAAGATGACAAATCAAATTATTTTTAGACATGTATGCACCCAAAGTTTAAAAATAATGATGAAGACATGCTTGAAGAAGAATCCCCTATAGTATTCATTCCAGCTTGGTGTCTCAATTCTTCTGATGATTACTTTTTATGTGGAGAAGATATTCTCATTCATCCATTAATAAAGATTGAAGATGAAAACTTTTCCAAGTAAATCAAAGGTATGATACCTAGTGGACAACCTTGTACAGATACAACCAATGGAGAAACAACCAAAAGTAAAATTTTACAGACGTATTCTTTATCTTTAAAAATAGAGACCTCTACTAAACTTCTAGATTAACCTTGAGTGAAAGAAGTTGAACCATCAATCATCCACTCTTTATCATACATGCCACTTGACTATGAAGTTTTCAAATTTCATGAAGAGTGTGATGAAGAGGAATCATTGGGACAAGAGAACACAAAAAGTAATGCAGATGTCTATGAGTAGGTTGAAAATGAAATCTATGAAGGTATATGAACAAATGTCCCTATTTTGATGGAATTTCAATCTATGCCTTCTGAAGTATTCAAGGTTCAAAACAATCCTCCTTTTGAATATTTGGATCAAGAAGACATCCTTGTTCAAGAGGATAGTTTTGGGAGCTGTACCACAAATGCAGAGATAAATGTGGTAATGGATGATCTAATGAAGGAAGATCACGAAGTTAATTCTCATAATGATTGTATTTCAGATTGGTGTTTGAAGGCTTTAAATGATGACTTCTCCTATGGTGAAAGTGTGTACCTCAATCCTTTGTTTTCAGATGATTGTATTTCTACAAGTGATTTTCAAGTTAATACTCAAGAACATGATTTGATGGTTGTGTCTACTCAAGTTTCTTCACATTGTAGATTATATGAGGGTTGTCCAATTTGTAGGTTAATTTATTGCAAACCAAACTATCAGAGGGATCTTCAGATAGAGGATATGGGTATGCTTGAGAATATTCCAAAAGTTGCCAATAATGTTCAAGGTGGTGCCAATTTGATTCAAGAGATGCTGCAAATTTATGATGAGAGATTGTTGTTTGGTTCATTATTCAAAGATGTTTCTCATCTTATACATGTTGATCTTCCCAACTTGTTGAGATTACAGGTGTCACATGGATGCATGCCACTTTTTCGGACAGGTTCCTATTTCTCTCAGCTTGTGAATGGTTTTGTATGACATTCATGGAGAGATTTGAGGTGGTTTTTGCCTACTATGTACATACTTTAGTTAGAATTTTTTTCGTGTTCATCCCATTTTGGTTTGTGTTTGGTTTCTCTAGCTATTCCCTATGTTGTTTCCTCTGTGACCGTGTTGCCCAATGACTAATGCACTAGCTTGCGAACCAGAGATTTTGGGTTCATCCTGCGTCCTTTGCAGTCCTTGTCCCTAGTCAGAGCTAACTATTTCCCCCATATTTTGCATACCTAAAATTTGAACTTCAAATTGGTCTCAATGTCGAGTAAAGATCCAATAGGTGTTTATGCGTAAGCAATGAGCACGTGGTCCAACGTCGTTGCCAGTCAAAATATGAAAAATGGATGAATTTTGAAAATCACCAAGAATTGTGGGAAATCATTTAATAGACACACTCTTAGCATCATTTTGTGTCATGTGACCAATTCTTGCATGAACCCAGTTCATAGTTTGTCATATTTTAAGCTTTCAAATTTTGGTGTCTCTCACCTAGAAATGATTAAAATACTTCATTTTAGGGTTCATCATGAGGAGTAAATAATATTGTTGGCTCATTTCGCTACCATCAACCTATGTTTCAAATTTCAGGATCTAACTCCCTACCATTTGGAAGACATGGTCATTTTTATCAAGCCTCAGTATTAAATTTAAAATAATTAAATTATTTTTCAAATAAATAATATAATATTTTAGATTATTTTAATATTTTGGTCATTTGAGGGAAAAAGTTGTCTAAAAACATCATTTCCATTTCTTCTTTATTCTCCTCAGTGGTCGATGGTTTCTGGAGGTCAAGATCATAGTCTTTGAAAGAAATGATTAAAGATGCTCCATTTTCGAGCATTTTTAACCCACAATGTTAACCTTGAGAAAAAAATGGTTAGGAATGCTTCATTTTCAAGCATTCTTAACCCATATAACCTCTCACAAAAAGGTTAGGAATGCTCCAAAATGGAGCATCTCTAACCCTATTTTCTAACCTTGTGGGCCTGATTTGTCAAAAAAGGTTAGAAATGCTCCGTTCTGGAGCATTCTTAACCTCCTCCATAAGAGTTATAAAAAAATATTCAACAACAGTATGAACATTCCTCAAGGCAGCACTGGAAGATATAATTGCAGATTAAGGAAGCATTCACATGCCATAAAATGTAAAATGTATGCAAAATGTTAAAGGCGTAGACAAGCTACAAACCATTCGACAAAATGTCTCAAATTGATGTCATCGAATGGACTAAAGTGAAGAAATTGTGGAATAACTACTAGATGGATTTTATAAGAAAGCTCTTCAAATCCATAAATTGATGATGCACTCTTGGGTCATCTTAAGATAATCAGAACTAAATGTGGGTTGATAATGAAATTTTATCAAATGCAGTGGTTGTGGTATTGGCAAAAGATGGATTCTATTGAAAAGACTATAGTCACTTTCAAACAAATATAATTAACCTAGTCGAAATATGGAAGCATAAAACATGGCAGGCAAAATATTTGATAGAATACATCAAAGTGATGTCACTGCATGGTACACCATGATTGCAAGACTCACAAACAATGAATTTGTTGAAGAAGCTTTAGAAATACTCAAACAAATGCAGTTTGCGGGCGTAAAGCTGCATTCCATGATTATAACATGCACTCTTTCTCCTTGCCCACACAAAATGGAATCTTCAAAACATTGTATGGGCATTCATTAAAGTATGGTGGTCAGGAGATTTTATCAGATGTTGTAGTTGCAATTACCACGATATACATGCATGGAAACTATCAAAGAAAAAGACGTTGAGTTGTTTAACAGATTGCCATGAAATATATGCAATGTGGAAAGTTAAGACATGACATGTGAATTGTTTGAGTGAATGCCTTAAAGAAATGTTCTCTCGTTTAATGCAATGATCACAGGGTATGTACAAAACTAGTCACAAAATTTATCAAATCATTAGAGAGAGGGATTTCGCCAGATGTTGTCATTGCAACTACATATAGGCATGATAAAGCCGTTAATTGCTTTGTAACAGTGCAATTAATGTGGTTACATGACTAAAAATTATGGGAGCATCTAGATAATACACATGCACGTGAACTATTTGTATAAATGCAGAATATGGAATTATAGACAATGCCCATGAAGTGTGACAAAATACGGTGCTGCAAAACGTAGAAACATAGACCAAGCACATGAATTGTTTGTAGAGTGCCTCGAAGAGATTTCATCTCTGGAATGTAATGAAATGATGACAGCGATACACACATGCACTCATCAGAAAAGTGATAGAAACTTTAAAGTGAATGCAATTAGCAATTATAGAGTCAAATTATTTGCCGCCACCTTCCATGCCTACGCAAAATGAAAAATTTAAAACAGAGTTTGTAAATCCATCGAAGCACTAAATAAATGAAGATTGTTGTCAGATATAAAGCCATGGTCGTCATACATGAAGAAAGTGAATCATAAGACAAGACGTGCTATTCATTTTTCAGAATGCTTTGAATTCATCTCACGACTTGCAGTGATTTCAAACAAATGTAATGGCATGAGTCACGGATCACATTTATTGAAAGGAATAGAAAAATATATTTGTTGAGAAGATCTACATGTAGAGCTTGTGGAACCATAGTCAAGGAACTTCAAGTGTCTGGAAAATTGCAATACTAATTTCAAGAACCTCAGCCAATATTCTCCAACCACAATGGAATGACACACAAGAGCTAGGAGACCACAAAAATAATATCATGAACATGATAATGTCCCAATCCTCAAAAAAAGGGTTCATCATAGAAATAAAAGTAAGTAATTGTGGTAGATATGGGCTAGAGAATGCAACTTTTCCCAATATGCCAATGAATGCAGGTATTCTTTGTTCACTCGATAGACATTAGGTAGAGTTTTAGACAAAAGATGAAAGATCTATGATATAGTTGTTCAAGGCTATTGTCTCATGTATCCTATGGCTATAAACACAAGGGTACCACATGTTGTAAAGCTAAATCTATGAAATAGTCTAATAATAGAAAGAAACGGGTTGTGAGAAAAGGTAGAATTGATATGGCAACATCCTTGACAAGGGAGAGTTTTATTGCCTCGTGGTGGTTATAGCTTGTCACACTTCAAATGTGATGTTTACATAAGAATGGGCACTTATGTCAATTGTTATTAGGCATGTGAATATTGTAATGAAAATATGGAGGTTAATTGTGTATAGGGATGCAATATCACTTTTCAGAAGATTGATGAAGGTGACTAAATAAGAATTGATCATACCATCATATAAGCCTTCTTATTGTTCAAATAAATATTATATTCATGAGGGATAAGGATGTTCGAGAGCTAGAGAAGATACAAAGAGGAGATAATTTTGTGACTAGAATGAAAGTGGATAGAGTTATCTCTGACAAAAATGAATGTGCATATTTGAAATAGAAGCTTCTCCAAATCAAAGAAGACCACCTTTATTTTGGAATATGTTTGATGCAAAGGATTGATGGATTACTACATCATACACACAATGTGCAAGCCCAAGTTTCATCAAGAGAAATGTTGGTGATATGATTATGAGAATAGATGAAGTGGATGAAGATGGAGAAGTGCCTCAACATTACTCATGACTTGGTTCTTCATTGATATTACAAGTTTGAAAATCCATTTTTATAAAAGTGACTTATGTCACTTATTGTAACCAAGGTTGGAAAATAGGGTTAGTTTCAGATAAACGATCGTAGAGACAAATTTGTTCACCAACAACCCGGTAAAGGGAAAAACCATGGTGGGAAGCCTACCCATAGTCAGATAATACTTTTGCAATAAGTATGTGAATTACAATTGAGGGGCCTGCACTTGCAGGAATGCCAACAGTGTAGAGCACACTTCTCATCACAAAAGGAGCGTCACTGACTACATAGAAACCCAAAATACAATCCGGAGAAGAGTTGAACTGCAAAAGATAGCATCTCCTATGCTTGAGTACAGTTCTAGTTAAGCTCAATACCGGAGGACTAAATCCTCTTACATAAACCCATTTCGATCTTCAATGATCGACAAAATCCTATGCCTGAATGATATTACATTATTCGCACATTACATATCCATTTCCTATTCCTATGATCTCTCCCTTCTAATCTACAATGAGATCTTACATCTATATATACAAACCCTCGACCATAAATAATTAGGTCAGCCACCAGATAATAAACCAATAAAATAATTACAAACCATGTTGGCTTTAGACCAAAAAAGTAATATCCAACACATAATATATCTTAGAAACACATCGAGAGTTGCAATCCACACGTTACATTAAACCCACTCCATAAGCTAGATCAACCAGGACCCAGTATAGGTCCACACGCTACAACAATGATCTCCATCGGCTAAGTATCAAAAATGATCACCATCAACATCTTGAAACTCCACTAGAAACTGCACGAACACCACTTATGCAATTCATCAAAGATCTTCATCAAAAGCTCTGCCAGTGAAACCCTCATTGGAAACAAAAACCAAGCTTCTAAGCAAACATGATAATATCCATTCACCAGATTAAAACCAACTTACTGAATATGAGCATGAGTATCACGAACAAGCTAAATCCATAACCAAATCATACCGGAGCCTACCGAATCATGCCAGATCCAAACTAATCAGAAACCACTCAACCTATCAGGACCAGAAGGGTGCCAATAAAGCATCCAAACAACTAGTGTTGGCATCAATGACAAAACATCAATGCAACACATAATCAATTCCACCAAATGGCCAACAATCTCCCCCTTTGGCATTGATGGCAACACTAGATGTGAAAAAAATCTAAGTACCAAGAAATTCCAAACAAGTCTTCCCCAAAGGAAGACAACCAACAATCTCCCACATATAGCTCTGAAATAAAGATCTAACTCCCCCTGCCAATCTATCTCTCAAGTACTTAAATGATTCCTTGGACAAAGGTTTAGTGAAAATATCCGCAATCTTCTCTTTAGTGTTCACATAAACCAATCTAACTTCATTTGCTTCCACCTTTTCCTTCAAAAAGTTGTACTTGATAGATATGTGCTTTGTCTTAAAATGAAATACCAGATTCTTTAATATATCAATAGTAGTAGAGTTATCATAGTGAATAACTACCGATGTATCACAATCCACCTTTATATCCTTAAACAATTGATTCATCCATAAAACTTGTGTACAATTAGTAGCAACCACAACATGCTCAACTTTAGCACTAGATAAAGAAGTACACGACTATTTATTATTGATTCATGAAACCAATTTATTTCCAAGAAAGAAAGCTCCACCAGAAGTACTTTTCTAGTCATCAACATCTCCAACCCAATCAACATATGTATATGCACATAAAGTAAACTTATCATCCTTAGGGCACCACAAACCATATTTTGATGTACCTTTCAAGTATCTAAAAATCCATTTCATCGCAATTTCATGATTTTCTCTAAGATCACTCTGAAATCTTGAAACAATACAAACAACATTCATAATGTCAGGCCTAGTCTGAGTCAAATAAAGGAGACCTCCAATCATAGATTTGTATCTTGTAGGATTTATCTATGCAGAAACATCTTTTCTTGTTAATTTCTCACTTGTAACCATAGGAGTACATACTAGTTTAGAATCTCCCATACCAAATTTCTTCAATAATTCCTTAGCATATTTAGTTTGACAGATGAAAATACCTTTGTTAGTCTGAGTAATCTACAAACCTAAGAAAAAATTCATTTCACCAATCATAGACATCTCAAATTCTTTCTCCATATTCTTAGAAAATTCTATGCATAACTTATCTTCACCTCCAAAAATAATGTCATCAACAAATACTTAAATAATCAATATATCATCATCAGTGATCTTATAATATAAATTACTGTCAGCACTGCCCTTAGTAAAACCAATCTTCAAAAGATATTTATCCAACCTTGCATGCCAAGCTCTGGGTGCTTGTTTCAATCCATATAAAGCTTTCCTTAACCTGCAAACCATGTTTGTATCATATGAGAGTGAAAAACCATTAGGTTGCTCTTGGTATAAACTTCTTCATTAATATCCCCATTCAAAAATGCACATTTAACATCCATCTGATAAACCTTGTAGTTTTTTTAAGAAACATAGGCAACAAATAATCTTACAGCTTCAATCCTAGCTACAGGTGCAAAAGTCTCTCCATAATCAATTCCTTCCTTCTGAGAATATAATTTACAAATCAATCTATCCTTATTTATTATAACTTGACCATCCTCATTTAGTTTATTCCTAAAAACCCATTTAGTTCCAATAACATTTTTATTTTTAGGTCGGGGAACCAAAGTCCATGTATTATTTTTCTCAATCTGATCTAATTCTTCTTCCATAGCTTTCAATCAATATTCATCTTTACATGCCTCAATTACTGATACTGGTTCAACTTGTGAAATTAAACATACCTCATTAGTTACTAGTCTTATTCTTGTCATCACTCCATTTCTCTTATCCCCAATGATCAGATCTTTTGAATGATTCAATCTCGCATACCTAGGAGTCCTCTAACTCTCTATTCCTCTTCCCTATTCTTCAGTTACTTTAGAATTCTCTGATACTTCCAGAGTAACTGGTTCAACACTCTATCCTGTTAAAGGTGCTACTGGTCTTGATATAATCATTTCCACTATCGATTCCTTCTCATAAACTCTGATTTGACTTATGTTTATCTCATCTACTTTGACATTAGCACTCTCCACTATTCTTTGTAATCTCTTGTTATAACATCTATATGACTTTCTTTCATTAGAATAGCCAAGAAATATGTCTTCATCACATCTAGGATCAAATTTGCCAATGATATCATCTCTCCTGATATAACATTTACTACCAAATATTGTGAAATACTTAACTGTAGGTCTATTTCCAAACCATAATTCATAAGGTGTCTTATTGGTTTCTCCTTTGATATGTTTAGACACCTAAAAATGTCTCATTGATCGTGTACTAATTATTCCTCTAATTGATTAAATAATCTTTATTATTTAATTAAGTTAACTAATTATTCTTCTAAATTCATTTTATTTAAATTCTTCTAATTTCATATTTCCTCATCATCTTACTAATTATTCTATTTTCTATTTCTATCATCATTTAATCATTTTAATCATTTTATAAATATTAATTAAATATTTATTATTTAATAATTCTAATTAATTCCTCACTTTAAATAATCTTTATTATTTAAATAATTCTATTCTTAACTTCTATCTCTCTAATCATCTAATCATTCAACCCTTTTCTAAATATTAATTGAATATTTATTATTTAATTAGATTCCATTTTTAAATAATTAAATAGTTTCTTTAAATTATTTAATTATCTAATTAATTTTTCCATTTCCGAATCCCCAAATTCTAATTTCATTTAATTTCATAGTCTTCTAATTTCTTCCAAATTCAATCACATGTGCATAATTTCAAAAACCAAATTGAAAATCAAAGTCAAGTTCTAAATATATTCAAATACTAAATTGAATTAAAATAAGTTCAATCATTTGAATAAATCTCATGCAAAGATTAAATTGAAAATCTAAGTCTAAATGCAAGCACATGCTAAATTAATTAATTAAATCAATTAATTAATTAATTTTTTTCTCTCTTCAAATTCTATTCCATCTTTTAGTTAGCTTTTTCTAAATTAAACTTTCTTTGTCATCCTCTTTATTTCCTCCAATCATTCTTTTTCTTCCTTCAGTCAACTTTTTCTCAATTAGTTGACTCCATTGATCTATTCAATCTTTTGAGTTTCACTCCTATAGTCAGTAGTTCAACTATCAATTTTCATGTGAACTCACCTGAGTTCCACCTCTTGATCAATTTGTTCCACCTTTCAATCAATCTCATCCAAAAATCTATAAATTGAGCATTCAATCTCCATTCCCAACAATCACGAACTTTGAATTTTTTTGTCACTTGTAGGTTACCAACGCAATATCTGAGAGCCATCATACCACAGAGAAGAGAAGAGCAACGTAAGCTATATGCAATCTTGGAATAGGGAGTTCGATTTGAATTATTTTAATTCCTATTTGCTTGATTGTGTTATTTCATTGTCTTGTTTGTTAGAATTCTTTGATTAGATAGGGATTCATGATTTCCCTTTGATTCTAATTGATACATTGAATTTAAAGATGAATTTTACAGACATCATTTTGGTGAACTCGACGTGAACAACAACTAATTAACCTTATCTATTTTCTATGTGATTTTTGCAAATCGTACCCTTTTTTTTTTTTGCAGGTTGCATGAATTTCAAGAATAGATTCTCCATGACGCAATTGAGTTTACATCATCACACAATCACATAGACAACATTATGCATTCAACCCCTTGGGGTCACACATTCGCTCTGACAGGGTTATGCAATCGCCCTGTCCAGATCATGCAATTGCTCTATCCATATCACACATTCATAGGGAGAATCACTTTCTAATTTTTCTTCTATTTGTTATTTCGTTTGTCTAATTCTATCTAAAATTGGGTTAATCTAGGGTCAAATTGCTTCTATTCAATGTTTTGATTATAACAGTTTATGGCAAGAAAAGTACAGTTCAAGATTTCAGGTGCAAGAAGGATGAAACAACAAAGAAGAGAAGCCAAATGCTATCAAAAGGTTCTCCAGCCAAAAAATTGATACAAGATTCGGAAGAGAAACTGGGCTTTGATAGATATGATAGCTTACTTCTTTCTTATCAAGTTAAATATGATCTAATCAATATTGAATGGATGATTAGAGATTTGGCTAGGGATTCACAATTGGTTTTGCAGGTTTTTGATTGGGTTTAGTTTTCTTTTTTTTTTAAATTTTTTTGTTGTCTGCTTGTCTATCATGCAATCGACTTGTTAGTGCTATGTAATTGATCAGGTATCATCATGCATTTTCTCTGTCAGAACTACACATTCTCTCTATCAGAATTACACATTCAATCTGTAAGTATCACACAATTGTACAGGTAAAGTTATGCATTCACTTCTGTCAAGTTTTGAATTTTTGTTGGTTTGATTTTACTACTAATCTCCTGTTTACAGCCTGTGGTGGATTTACAGAAAGGATTAGATTAGTATTTTTGATGCATCACCTAACACTTCATCTTTTGGTTCTTAAAATCAACAACAATTAAAATGGACATGCATGGATAATCTCACACTTCGTTGTCTAGTGCTTCAAATAAACATGGGCTAAAATTGACATGCATGTATCTCACACATTGTCTTTTTGTGTTTAAAATAAATAAATGATTAAAATTGACATGTATGCTTTCATATTTTGATTTGGTGTTTTAAAATAGACATGCACATGCATATTCAACACCCAAATTTGGGCTATAAAAAGAACGTGAATCAAGATGCATTAGATTAAATAATTTTTATTTTTCATAAGGTAAATAATTTTTATTGTGTTTGGGGTGGACATACTATTGTGTTAACTAACTTTCCACCCACCTTCGGGGTCTTGGGAGAAAGGAAGGAGGTGACAACGACATCCAATTTTTATTTTATTCTACGTAGTGAGGGGTATCTTTGACTGGGGATTTCATCACCCCACAGAGGTACTTCAAATTGGGATGCATTGGGGATATCATCTCTCCCAGCGTACTCTCGAGCGGGTTTTTTGAGCTGCTATATAAATATACTGGTTAGGCGGCTAGAGTGTTGAGTGAATTCAACGTATGTGGGGGCCTTCCTTGCACCGATAAGCACAACTAGAGTCTTAAGTGGCTTGCTCTGAGAATCCGTTGTTGGATCGGGACCCCTCAAAACCTAATACTATGAACCAATTTAGTTGCCAAAAATCCTACATTCAATGATTCCGAGAGTGCAGATTGTACCCCATAGACACCCTTAATGTACCTTACACAATGATACAATAATCCCTCGGCTATAGGATCTTTGGGTCTTCGGGGTAAGAGAGACTGGCATGCCCAAGAAGTGTGTGTTGTGGAGTGGAGCCAGTGCTGCCAGACTCTCTATCTGTTTGTTTTGTCTCAATATTTTGTAAGGGCCTCATTGAATGGTTTCCACTATCCAGCCTAAGATTGTATTTTGTGCTTTTTTATGTATCATTGTGCTATACCAGTATTGAGTCATTCCCTATCCCACGTATCTTTGAATTTTTTGAGATTGTATGAAAATTGAGTCAGTCAGCTATACATACCTCCCAACAATTATTCTTAGATTTGGAAAACTACAAAACTTGTCATATACACGAAGTTACCGAAAACAAAGTCCATTTTGAAACCAAAAAATTAAAGTCCTTACATACTTGTGACTCTAGGTAGTCTTTTACAGAGTCCCACTTACATCCTCATTATTGTCCTATGTCTTTCACATAGTCGCACTTACGTCCTCATTATCATCGTAGTCTTTTTCATAGTCCCACTTACGTCCTCATTATCGTCCTACGTCTTTTGCATTGTCCCACTTACGTCCTCATTATCGTCCTACGTCTTTCACATAGTCCCACTTATGTCCTCATTATCATCCTACGTCTTTTGCATAGTCCCACTTACGTCCTCATTGTCATCCTACATCTTTTGTATAGTCCCACTTATGTGCTCATTATTGTCCTATGACTTTTGCATAGTCCCACTTACATCCTCATTATCGTCCTAAGTCTTTTGCATAGTCCCACTTACATCATCATTCTCGTCCTAAATCTTTTCCATTATCATATACATCATCATCTAGACCTCATATACATCTACGCCCATTTTCAGTTATAGATTCATAGCATGTATCTTCATGGGTCTCCCAGGTGATGGTTTTCTCCCCTTTGAGCAACCTAATCTAGTTCCAAATGGCGGTCAATGAGAAATCATTGATGGTCTAGCTAACTTAGCTTGGGACTTAAGAAGAAGCACACCTCAATATATAGGAGTCATACACGAGATAAACATTGAGTCTAAGATTTCCCATAGAATTTATAGAGAGATCGAGGTTGAACAACTTAGTCAAGAAATGGAAAGACTTGCATTAGAGAAATCTAGAAATGATCAACAAATCTCACATCAAAATCCTCAATAGAGAGTCTAGTATAGTCTTGCATACGTCATATTTATGTCTATAGTCAAGTGTTAAGTTGTTGTCTTGCATAGAACCACCCTCATCTAGTAGTCTTAGATGCCCATCACAAGGTCACAAAAGGCAAAAGACATAATGGACCCAAACAACACACAATCTGTAAACCCTACTTGGAATATGGACATGTCAACAGGTCAACACTTAGGTACTTAGACAATGTCTACTCTAAATGAATTACAACAACATCTAACAAAAGAAGAAATTGAGCCAACTCAACAAGATCCGCACGTCTTTATGATCCTAGATGCACTTATACATAGTGATAGGGACAAGTATCTCTCGTTGTTAATACTAAATGGGGAAAAACTACCTGAGGATTTTGACGTCACAAAGATCTTACCACTAGGAAAAACTTTAGGTCAAGATAATAGTCAAACACCACCCTTGACACAAATACAAGCAACGACCTCCAGTTTTCCTCAAAATGTACCTATCTAAACAAATGTCAATACAAATGAAAAATTTCAAACAAGTGTGTCATCCTCAGCGATCGATGTTAGTATACCAACACAAAGCATACCAATAATATCAAGTGTCTCAGCACCTATTCAAACACAAGCAACAAGTACAACTCAACCTCCAGTTTCCTATTCTATAGGATCAACATATAGTCATCAAAATGAAAATCTAGGTCTTGCCAATACAAAAAGTACAACTCAACCAAACATGGGTTCACATATCATCTATTTCATAGTACCTAGTGGAACGCACAACACACAAAGTTATAATCTTGGTACCTTCCAACAACCTCCTAGTTATGCAATCATGAATCCTTTTGTGGGACATACACAAACACAAGGTATACCTTTGACACAAAAATATATTCTGACACAACAAATACATAATTTACAACAACAAATGATGACCATGCAAACTAGTAACGATAAAAAGAGCACAATGCATGACTTACATCCTTATCCATTCAATCACACATTATACATGCCACCTTTCCCACAATATTTTGAAATGCCTAAATTTGATAGATATCGAGCGAAGGGTGATCCTAGAGATCATATCAGAGAATTTTTTATAGCATGTATAGAGGTCACCTTAGAAGATACTTCTCTAATGAGACTATTTCCTAAAAGTCTGGGAGGTTTGGATTTAGAGTGGTTTTCACATTTACCACCAACCATCACATCGTGGGGAGAATTAGCTGAAGAATTTATTGCAAACTTCTCACACAACATTGACACCTCGATTACCTTGATGGACTTGTGTGCCACTAAACAATATGAGAATGAAACATTTGCATCCTTCATACAACTATGGAGGGCTCTCTATAGGAGGTGCAAAACAACTATCCCAGAAACAAAACAAGTAGACATGTTCATAGAAAACTTGATTCCTAAGATTAAATATCTGATACAAATGCAATGTTTAACCACATTCAAACAAATCATAGAAAAATCTCTCAAATGTGAGAAGGGACTAATAGAACAAGGTCTTATTAAGTATGCCAATGCCAACAACAATGACAAATCTAAGTTTTGGTCGAAAAACAAAAATGTGACCAATGATGGTATTGTAGATGCCAGAACGATAAATAGAACTCAACCCGTTTTATCTTTGGTAACGAGTCAGTCATCTAATTCACATATAGGGAACAACATGACCTCCACAAATGTAAATGCTACACAAAACATAAACACAAGATACCCCAGGGTAAATGATCCAAGAAGAAATTATACACCTGTAGGAGAACCTATTGAGTCAGTGCTCAAAAAGTTAATACAAACAAACATGATCACTTTACCTGAAGTCAAAGTATACGAACCAGGTCCTTTCAAACCGACATGGTGGAATGATAAATATTTTTGTGATTATCATCGAACTAAAGGTCACAAAACATCAAGTTGTTACATATTGAAAAACTTGGTCCAAGATATGATAGACCAAGGAGACATCACAATTGATACTGATAAAACCTCAACAAACACAAATCATACAATTTTTAAGGACTCTTTTGTTAAGCATGACAAAGGGAAAGCTACCACATCAGGTACCCAAGACAATACAACTAACCACACAAAAGTCTCATACGACTACATTATTCATGCCATTAGCTCAGGAGATATAACAAGCAATGATTCACAAGAAACACTTAATAAAGATGAGCAATATCAAGACACTCACATAGATGATAACCAAATTTGCATCATATCGGAGGCACCAAGGTATGATGATGACATAAATCTTTGTCTCAGAGACTGGGGGCATGATCAACCATCTCACTCAGGTTGGTTTGAAGATAAACTCATAGAACACATCATGGATGTCAAACGTACACATAAAGACTACGAAGAGGGATTTAACATAAATCTCAATAAAACAGCTTATGATACAAACAAATCTTGTAAGTCAAATGATACCATTGCTACAATCACCATAAATCCCAGAGACACAGACTGTGCAGTTATTACTCATAGATCAAAGATAAGTTTACAAGGGATACCACCAAATCATTCACTAGCAGTAGGGACTTACAATATTGTTGAACAACTTAAGCAAACTCTGGCACATATATCGTTATTCAAACTTTTGCGTATTTCACCTACTCACAGAGCTATATTGGATAAAGCACTTCAAGATTCAATAGTGGACATGTATATAGATGAAAATGCCTTCCAGACTATGGTAGGCAATTTGACACAAGGCACACGTATTGCATTCACATAAAAAGATATTCCTAGTGATAGACTACTTCATAATGACCCACTACATCTAGAAGCTTACATTCATAAGAGAAGAATCAGAAGAGTACTCATAGATGTAGGAGTTTGTCTCAACATTTGTACTTTAAAGCTGGTTAAGGCACTAGGATATTCTGAACTTCACATTGATTCTTCCAAGAGGATAAACATCAAGGCATATGATGATGAAGAACATCCATCAAAAGGGATTGTAACATTACTTGTACAAGTGGGACCCATAACAATAGAGGTCACTTTTCAAGTCTTGGACAAAGAACTAGGATATAACATGTTATTGGGTTGTCCATGGATCCACACCATGCAAGCAGTACCATCCATATTTCATTAGTGCATCAAATTCCCATACAATGGTATTGAAATCACCATAAGGGGTGATCCAAATCCTTTCCAACATTGCAATTACTTGAAAGAAAGTGTAGATAATTAGGTACCTATCAATCAGGCAACACCTCTCACTACACAACTAGAGGCATTAAAAATCACAGAAACAAAAAAGGACATGCCTACAAAATCCTCCTTACAAATAAAAGATATGGGTTGTGGAGAGTATTCTATTGCAAATACTTTAAGTGGGAGACAATTGTCTCTTTCTCCTAAGTCCTTTGGGAAACCTCACACTACAGTGCAAAAACAAGACAAAGGAAAATAAATTGTTAGATACACAGACTCATGCTCTTTCATTAGATGGGGTGACTTACAAGAAGAATCCTTGAACGAAGATATTAACCACTGGATATATAGAGAAGAAGATCATATGACAATACCTAGAATATCCATAGATCAATATGGCAATGGATTCAAAATGCTCCACAGACATGGATATGATGGTACCACAGGCCTAGGGTTGTAGAAACAAGGAAGGCCTGAGCCTATTGTTCCTAATGATAATCCAAGGAATCAAGTTTTGGGATATAAGCATGTACAACATATCATAGAAGCAAGATAGCGTACCCTTGATATATTAAATTGAACAAGAAAACTGCCAGACTACATACCACAAAGGGATTTATCCATGCAAGTGCTTCCATCTTCATCTCAAACAAGTTATCAGGTACCCACATCACCTAGTTCAGAATCAGATGGAGAAGACATGAGACAACTCCTGCAAGCACCTAGTACCGAGTTACAAAATGATGTAGTTATTAACACAACAATACATGCTAATATAGCAACAGATGTAGGTTTACCACCACCACCTGAATCTCATCCATGGTTATTTCCACTACTTCTACCATGAGAAACAACTCAGGCTCAACCAAACAAATCAGATGAAGAAAGATTGCAAAGGCTTATACCATGCTTAAGAAGGGTAACTAATGTACATAGAAGACTAGTCAATCTACACCAGAATCAGAGGTAGGAACAAGAAGAAATAAGTGATGATATCTCACATGATGAAACATATAGTAAAAGTGAGATAGACTCTCATGACTACAAGTTCTTATCACTCCATGATTCCAGCCCACCAGAAAGTATAATGTTAAGGTATCAAATAAAGCTTATAGATGATGAAAATACACAAAGCCATTCAAAGAATCAAGTCTTCATGTTATCAAAGTCTACTAAAGAAGGGAGTAATGATTTACCCCCACTACATTCACACTTGATTGATTAGGGGCAAGAAGGAAAACCAACGCTGGATTGGTTTCAAAATGATGAAGCAATTATAGAATTTCTCGGAGTCAGAGAGGGATTTTTACAAGGTGACCATAAAGCAGGGTTTGCTATAGACCTGAATAGAACAACATACTTTGGAGAAGAAAGTACTTCTACAACAAAAATAAGGATCAAACTACTGATAATGGCAAGAGTGAGTTTGGTAACCTTCCTATTGAAAGAGAAAGTTCAACATTACTTATGGAGGAAATAGAAGAAGTAAACATAGCAGAAGGGGAGGTTATACACAACATTCATCTGGCAAAATCACTAAGCAAAGAAGAAAAAGATAGATTCATTCTTTTTTTCAAGCAACAACCTATCAAATTTGCTTGGTCCTATTTAGATATGCTAGGCTTAGACTCTGAATTAGTATTGCATCATTTACATCTGATACCAGGAATAAAACCTTACAAGCAAAAATTGAGAAAAATGCATCCAAGTATTGCATTGCTGGTTAAAATAGAACTACAAAAGTTGCTAGATGTAGGTTTCATTAGACCTATTGATTACCCAGAATGGATATACAACTTGGTACCTGTGACTAAGCCCATAGGAGGAATAAGAATCTATATTGATTTTCGGGATCTAAATAAAGCTTGTCCTAAGGATGACTTCCTACTACCCAATGTCGACATGATAGTTGACCTAACAACTGGAAATGAAATGCTATCCTTAATGGATGGTTTCTTAGGGTATAACCAGATTAAAATTGCACTAGAAGATCAACATAAAATGGTCTTTACATGCCCATGGGGAACATACTGCTGGAATGTGATGCCATTTGGTCTTAAAAATTCCAAAGCAACATACCAGAGATCTATGACAATGTTGTTTCATGACATGATCCACAACATAATGAAAGATTATGTGGATGACATACTGGCTAAATCACAAACAAGAGAAGGTCACCTCATAGTCCTTGCACATATATTTGATCGGTTGGAGCAGTATAATGTCAGATTAAATCCAAAGAAGTGTGTGTTCGGTGTAATAGCAGGTAAACTAATAGGGTTCATAGTATTAAATAGAGGAATTGAAGTAGATCCTACCAAGGTCAAGGCATTAATTGATATGCAACCTCCATCAACACTTAAACAACTTAGAGGGTTATAGGGAAGATTATAGTCCATAAGGAGATTCGTAGTACAGTTGGTAGATAAGTGTTGCCCATTCCAGCATTTACTCAAGAAAGGAGTTACTTTTAAATGGACAGAACAATGCCAGGAAGCTTTCCAAGTTATAAAAGATTATCTTGTAAACACACCAGTGTTAGTATCACCTACTCCAGGAAAACCTCTATTGTTATACATATCAGAAACAAACTCAGCTCTAGGAGCTCTGTTAGTACAACATGATGACCAAGGAAAAGAAAGAGCCATTTATTACATAAGTAGGACTCTGCTTGGTTATGAGCTTAATTATACCTCTATAGAACAAGCATTCTTAGTAGTAATCTTTGCATCTCAAAAGCTCAGACATTACATGCTAAGTCATAAGGTACAACCCATTGCACGCTTTGATCCACTCAAGTACCTATTGAGCAGAGCAACATTGGTCGGGCGATTGGCGAAGTGGGTCATTGATCTTGAGTGAGTTTGACATAGAATACATAGATAGAAAGGCCATTAAAGGAAAAGTTATAGCAGATCAGTTAGCAGAGGCTCCTTTACAAGATAGTCACCCACTGCTCATAGACTTTCTAGATGAATAAGTGTTTACATTAGCACCATCTCCAATATGGAAATTATACTTTGACGGGTCATATACAAGTCATGGGTTTGGAGCTGAAATTCTCTTCATTACTCTTCAAGGGGATTCTATACCTAAATCATTTAGGATAAATTTTCCATGCACAAACAATATAGCTTAATATGAAGCTCTTCTCATAGGACTTCGTACAACTATATAGTGGAGAATACAAGAATTACAGGTCTATGGGGATTCACAATTGATTGTAAACCAGGTCAATGATGATTACAACACAAAGGATGACAAACTCATGCCTTATAAGAAGCTAGTGAAAGATTACAAAGAGCATTTCAGCAAACTCACCTTTGAACAGATCCCAAGAATACAAAACAAGGCAGCAAATGCAATGGCCACCATAGGATCTCTTCTGAATATGCTTGCTAATGAAACTCAGTTTGAGTTTATCATAGAATAGTTGATGCTGCCGACTTATGAGACTCCTTCAACAGTTGGTCCAGATTCACCTTGGTACAATGAAATATATACATATTTACACACCCAATACATGTCATTGGATTTGTCTAGAAATAAAAAAAAGACCTTTATTAGGTAGGCATCTAGATACACCATTATAGTTGATACTTTGTATACAAAGGATTCGATGGAACTCTTCTTTGATGTCTAGCTGAGAATGAAGCACATCTTGCTTTAAAGGAAGTCCATGATGGAAGTTGTGGGGCTCACCAAAGTGGTCCACCATTGTCAAAGAAATTATTGAGAATAGGTTATTAGTGGCCAACTATGGAAAATGATGCTTACAAGTATGTACAAAAGTGTAAATAATGCCAAATGAATGGAGACCTCATTCATGCACTAGCACAAGATCTTCAAACCATTACATCACCATGGCCATTTTCACAATGGGGATTAGATATAGTGGGTAAAATCAACCCTACTTCCTCCAATGGGCACAATTTCATCTTGACAACCACTGAGTACTTTACCAAATGGGTTGAGGAAATTCCTCTTACATACACCATTGGAAAGCAGATATGTAGATACAGAGTTCCAATGTGCTTTGTGACAGATAATGGACGTCCATTTAAAAACCAGGAAGTGAAAGAATTGTGTGAAAAATTTCACATACAATAGAGATTTGCCACACCATAATATCCACAAAGTAATGGACAAGCAAACTTAGCAAAGGCTACAAATAAAACAATACTAAAAATTCTTAAGAAAGTTGTCACTGACATGGGACGGGACTGACATCTCCAGTTAAATCTCACTCTTTGGGCTTACAGAATAGGAGTCCGCACACCTACAAGAGAAACACCATATTCCTTGGTCTATGGTATAGAAGCAATAATCCCCATTGAAATAGAAATACCATCTCTAAGAGTTTCCTTACTAAACATCATATCAGAGGAAGACTATAGGGTAGCAAGGTTACAAGAACTCGAGATCCTTGATGAAAAAAGACAAACACTGTTCAACTATCTACAAGGATATCAACACAGACTGAGATAGAGTTATAATAAAAGAGTCCACCCACAAAATTTTCAAGTGGGAGATATAGTACTTAAAGAGAATCAAAGGAACCTAGCAGAATGAGAAAGGCCAGGAAAATTTGAACCTAACTAGCTAGGTCCTTTCATCATAACAAGGGTTATAGGCAATGAAGCATATAATTTGGCTACCATAGAGGGAGATCCACTCTCTAACCCTATGAACATCATGCACCTTAAACGATATTATACCTAAGGGTTGTGTAGTTTAGGTGTAACTTTCTGCATTGCACATCATAGTATTCAAAACACTGCATTACATATAGTTTTGAAATGCATCATATTCTCAAAGATTCTGCATTTTCATATAGCAACATCAATAAAACAAGGCAATTCTCCACATTTATCATTTTTTTGCATTCAAGACAAGCAAGGGTCATCTCCTTTCTTAGATATTCGGACATGAAGTCTTTCAGATCCTAAGGTCATTCATTTTCAACATTACCATGTGATGACCCTTTACTTATGGCTGGGTAGTGATTTCACTATTTGAGACTTGTTAACCCAAAATCTATCAATTTCTATATCTTAAACATATTAAGAATATCTCTAATTCATTCTAGACATCTAGTTGATCATATGACTAGTGAAAAAGCTAAAATTCTAATTCAGCGTTGTTGTAATTGTCACACCCAAGTAGGTTTCATTACTTACAAGTCAAGGCAAGAAAATAGAAAGAAAAAATGATATGCCAAATTCATCTCAAGGCAAAAGATCAATAATATATAACTGAAATATCACGCATACGAGTGTGCCAAAAATCTTGACTATGGGAACATGCAAGTAACTCCATTAGGGCTATGGACGCCTATTGGCAATGGAGCAATATTTGAGAAATAACAGTCTATAACCTCACCGGATCTCTCAAGGCTTGCTGGTAGCAAGGCTCTATTCAGGATGCTTTTGAAGTTAGGATAATCCATGTAGCTAGTCATATAGGATGCTAAGGATGTTTAGTGGAAACAAGACTAGGAATTAACTCATCTGCACACACATAGGCAAAAGAAGATCAAAGTTTCAAGAACCAGTGGGGAAGTTTTCCACATCTCCATTTTAAAATCCTATTCACTAAGTGTGTTAATTTGAATGATCCAAGGGACCTTAGGGATTGATTGATCGCTTATCTATGAAAGGTTTTGCACCTCCATTTCAATTAGTGTATTACAAATGCAAAAACAAACACAGTCAACCTTGTTTGAATAGGAAATGCATCTTCATCCTACATATTGCATTCACATAGGTCATTTGTCTCTACATACATTCTATAGATCATCATGTCATATAGGTCTGCACACTGGGGGCATAGCTAGAAAAATCCTAAAAATCATATAATGTTCTTCAACAGAAAATCCAAAAACATTGAAAAAATCAAACTCCAAAAACATTGAAATATTCAAAATCCAAAAACATTGAAAAACTCAAAATACCAAAAACATCCATATAAATTCCTGAAAAAATCATCCAAAAACATTCAAATATGCAAAACAAACCTACATAACAACCAAAAAACATCTAAAAAATGTCCTGAAAAATCATTCAAAAAAATTCATATATCAATCCACATAATCCAAAAACATTGAAAAAGCTCTTGGAAAAGAACTAAGAATTGAAAATCAATCAATCAAATACTTGCAATAAAATGTCTTGTGAGAAACAAACACCTTATCAGATATCCAACAAACACTTTGCACGAAGTTAACAAAGGATATGACTATCAAGTCAAACATCTGCAATCAACTGATCAAACTGTCTTATCAATCATATCATATCCATATCAAAGTGATCATTATCTTGTCTTAAAAAGAAGAGGATACACTTGAAATCAGATAGGTTAGTCTTAAACGGGGTCTGCAACTTTCTGAAATCAGACATTATCAACCATCACATCAAGCAACTGAAAACGAAGGCACACAGTCAGTATAGCTGCTGAATTTTGTCTAGGTCAGTCTTTATCTTTTTATCATTTGGTGTCATATATTATTCCTATGCTACTCAAGGATGTGTACAAGTGACTAGAGGAGCTATGAAGGGCATTATCTTTTTCTTTGTTTGCTGTTTGTGGTGTGAACCAATGAAATTCTAGGGAAACTTCTCTAGTGGGTGTCTATGATAGGAGCTTCCAGCTATTGGATGCCACACATACCTCGACCCCTAGCGTAATTCCTAGAATGGAGGGTTCACTCCTTTTCTGCTACGTGTTTGTTTCTATAATGAGATATCTTTGCATCTTGGTTCCTTATACACTGATGTGCTAAGCTTCATTGTTCAATAATAAGGCTCAGTGATGAATATATATTGGCACAATAAAACATGTGACACAGTGTCATGATTCATTAAATTTTATTCTCATCCTCATCTCATTTGCTTATTGATAGTTTGTTGATTTCTCATCTTCTATCTAAATCATATTCTTTCTAACGTTCTTTCTATCATCAATCTCTTCTCTCTATCATCTAGCTAACATTTCTTCAAGGTGTATCTGAGTTAAAATTGGTTCAGCCATTATCATACAAAAACATTCATTATAGATTACATTGCATCCATTATAGATTCCATTTGCATTCATTATAGATTTCATTAAACATACATTATAGATTACATTTGCATTCATTATAAATTCCATTATATTCATTATAGGTTCCATTTACATTCATATAGATTTAATTAAACATCTATTAGCATCATTAATACATACATGTACAATCATTGCATTTAAGAATCATATAGAATCAAATAGATATGCATCATAAAACTCATAGCATCATATAAACATACATGGAAAAACAAAACACAGATAGATCATTGCCAAAACCCGCATATCATATATAACTCAAAAATGATAATGTGTGTGAATATAATAAATAGGCCAGAAGGCTCAGATAACATGATCAAAGTAATGTCTCGACAAACACTACCTCTGTCAGCAAGTGGATCTGTCCACTAGATCCTACCCCAGGATGTCGAAGTGGTCCCATAATGCCACCACTGCTAGTCCATTGTGAAGTAGATCTATTCGATCTCCTCCCCATAAATGCACTGAAGCTAGGCTCCCTTTGAGCCTCAGGGATGCCTCTCTCATATGCCTATCTATAATAAATAGCCTCCTGCGCAACAGTGAAATACCTATCTGCCTGGTCACATGCATCTGTACCTGATATAAAAAGCTGATCAAATACATCCATGGTGATCTGACATCTCCACACTACCTCATCTCTCTCCCTCTGGAGATGATCTCTCTTAGCATCAAGGATACCATAATCTGCACAGTAGGTCTCCCATTCAACATCTCGTCTAGCGACCTCATCCTCTAAACTCTGGTCCCACACCCTAAGAGTCTGCAACTCATCCTCCTCACCACCGTATCCCCTCCCACCCTCTCCAGTATGCACATCCTCCATCTCAGGCATATCCTCATCATCATCTCCACCCTCGCTGCTTGATGATTCAGAAGAATCAATGCTATCCTCTCTGCTAATAGACTCTGTGTCTCCACCAATGTCTACATCCTCATCTCCATCTCCACCACCTCCTCCACCACCTCCTCCCTCATCTCCACCACCTCCTCCCTCAACTCCACCCTCTCCTCCTCCTCTGGCTCCCTCCCTTGTGACTATCCTCAATCATTGTCTAGGATGTCAAATCAGCTGTGTTGTAATAGGAACAACATGATCATTAAGTGGCACTGGCCTGTGCCTAGCAAACCAAGCGTCGTACTCCACTGTCATACCTGGATCGGCTGCACCTCTACCCCAACCCTAGAGTAATGGCTACAGAGCATCAAACTCAGTCGAAGAAACATGTGGTTGTATGCACACACCCCAATCAAAAACCTCACAAGATACTCGAGCAAAGTACACAGTAACCACAGGTGTCACATGTAGCTCATTGAACTGTCCGAGAACCCGCCCTGGAAGATACATCTCAATGATTCACTTGGTCTCAAAGGTCCTACCAATAATATATCTCTATTGTCAGTAGAAAGGCAAATGCACTACATCATCAGGCCAATTGGGGAAATCCAAGTATGGTCTCCAAATAAAATGCTGCAGAATGTCCAACTGATGTCTCCAGTACAAGGTGTTCCCCGAACCCCTATGTCTGATACTTGCTGTATACCTAAAAGCATAAGGCTCACTAGGCTACAAATGTACATGAATGATAGGCCTAGAAATAGAAATCTGCTCCCATGCCCATGTCTTGATCAAAGTAACACCACAACTAATAGAACGGTATCCAAGGTACATAATACCATGCATCTGATAGTATAACATGACAAGTAGACAAGGACCCCAAGCATATAGTCATCAATACACAATCATATCATGGAGCACTTTGCCCCATCCAACTAGAAACCCATGACCTCGTCTGTCAGGTAACAACAAACCACCGACAACACTGCATAACATAATAGTCAGGTCATCATAGTCTAATTGGGCCCAAGGGATGTCATAATGACCACTCATCTGTAAGTCCTAAATCTCACACTCAAAAAGTGCGCATAACCCAGCAATGCTATCATCATGGTCATACACAACTCTCTCACCATGAATTGGAAGATGTAGTATATGCCATACATCATCTAAGGTGATGGATGCCTCACCAGTCAGAAGATGAAAAGAACAAGTCTTAGAGTGCCACTGCTCTATCAAAGCTGTAATCATGGTCCTGTTGGCTGTAACCTTTGGCATATGTAAAACATTATATAGACCAAGCTGTCAGATATGCTTGATCTCCTCATCAGGTAAGTCCGCACGAAGATCAAGTCCACTAGGTCATCTTTGTCGGTAGTATAACACTCCAATGTTCTCGTGCAATGAGAAAATATTCCAAATATCAGATATCGGATCCTGAAAAACAAAAAATATTTTCAAAATGCATGACAAAAAATTACACATACAATGAATGCATGATAGTTATGACAAATGAGGTACAATTATGACTCTTGCGTGAGTTGGTAGAGTTTTAGCCAAAAGATGAAAGAGCTATGATGTAGTTGTTCAAGGCTATTGTCTCATGTATCCTATGGCTATAAACACAAAGGTACCACATGTTGGAAAGATAAATCTATGAAAGATTCTAATAATAGAAAGAAATGGGTTGTGAAAAATGGTAGAATTGATATGACAACATCCTTGACAAGGGAGAGTTTTATTGCCTTGTGGTGGTTATAGCTTGTCTCACTTCAAATGTGATGTTTACATAAGAATGAGCACTTATGTCAAATGTTCTTAGGCATGTGAATATTGTAATGAAAATATGGAGGTTAATTGTGTATAGGGATGCATTATCACTTTTTCAAAAGATTGATGAAGGTGACCACATAAGAATTGATCATACCATCATATAAGCCTTCTTATTGTTCAAATAAATATTATGTTCATGAGGGATAATGATGTTCGAGAGCTAGACAAGATACAAAGAGGAGATAATTTTGTGACTAGAATGAAAGTGGATAGAGTTATCCCTGACAGGAATGAATGTGCATATTTCAAATAGAAGCTTCTCCAAATCAAAGAAGACCACCTTTATTTGGGAATATGTTTGATGCAAAGGATTGATGGATTACTACATCTATTTCCATCTTTTAGTTAGCTTTTTCTATATTAAGCTTTCTTTGTCATCCTCTTTATTTCCTCCAATCATTCTTTTTCTTCCTCCAATCAGCTTTTTCTCAATCAGTTGACTCCATTGATCTATTGAATCTATTGAGTTTCACTCCTACAATCAACAATTCAACTATCAATTTTCATGTGAGCTCACATGAGTTCCACCTCTTGATCAATTTATTCCACATTTCAATCAATCTCATCCAAAAATATATAAATTGAGAATTCAATCTCCATTCTCAATAATCATGAACTTTGAATCTTTGTGTCACTTGGAAGTTACTAGTGCAATACCTGAGAGCCATCATACCATAGAGATGACAAGAGAAATGGAAGCTATATTCTATATTGGAATAGGGAGTTTGATTTCAATTATTTTAATTCCTCTTTGCTTGATTGTGTTATTGTTACTACTTACTAAGTTGCCATTAGTCTTATGTTCAAATTTATTCTAGTCAGTTACTACTACCGAATTATTCAGTCGGTAAGCATAGTGCAGTCGGTTATAGATTAAACTAGTCTCAGAGCCTAGTATTCACCGAGTTGTCTATCGAGTAACACTCTATGTCTACCGAGAAGCAAGAATGATATACCAAGTGAACACACACCGAGTGAAACGTGTTACCAGATTCATTGAACCTAGACATATATGGGAAACATGTTACAAAGATCGAGGAACAGGTAACCGTTATCACATTGGAAATTGCACTTAAAGATTGTGTATGATTTTAAGGTCATCTAACCAATGAAATATTTTTGTATGGTTATTCATTCAATAAATCATGTTTGTAAGATCGAAGCAATGAACTTGATCACCGACATAAGAGATCTATTTATACAGCATGAGTTAAGGATTAAACATGTGTGTGTGCATGTGTGTATGAAACAAGGCTTGTACTAAAAAAGAAAATCATGAGAAATCATAGAGTGTTATGACTATTCTAGTTGATAGAGAAACACAGAGGTCACCGAGAAGGATTTCAGAGAACAGTTAAGGAATAGAGTAAACATAAGGGTTTATCGAGTTAATCTATGGATTACCAATGTATGCTATAAGCAAGGTAATCTCATTTTGAGCACATAAAATCTGCTATAACATTCTAGATGTAAAGCTGTAGATATTTTGTAAAGATTTTGATTGCAATATTTTAAGTTGTAAGAGAAACCTCTAACAGGGTAAAAGACTCTAACTAAGTCTATAAATTGTAAAGCCTCCAACCAGGTGCATCATTTAGAATTAGTGTTGTAAAATCCTTTAGCAAGGTAGATCTAATAGATCTTGATACTCCTAACAGGGTAAGCTATCAAAAATAGCTAAACATGTAGCTCTAATCGAGCAACCTTTATTATTGCAGTAGTGAAGTTGTGGGTACCATCTCCACCGCAGTTTTTCTCTCTAACCAAGAGTTTCTGCGTAACCAAAATATATGTGTTATGGAGTGAATCATGTATGATTGCTATTTATTTGTTTTAGCTTTATATTATGTTACAGTAATATTTAGTTTATGCTTAATAGTAAAGTTATTGTTGAAGAAAAGTTTTTAAGTACTGATTCACCCCTCCCCTCTCAGTACATTAGCTTTCCATATTGGGCCTAACAATTAGTATCAGAGCTTGAATCTTGGAAAAGGGTTTAACTGCCTAAAGAGAAAGATCTTATCAATGGAAGGCTATAAACAATCTCAGAGAATTGTATATCTGCAAGAAGAGTTGGATCATGCTAATCAAGTGATTGCAGACATGCAAAGACAAATGCAAAAATCTCTAAAAGTTAGAAGAAGATTGTCTGATGATTTGCAGGACTCTCAAGAGCTGGTGGAACAAATTGAAACATCATCTGAGAACAGTATATCTGAAGAGATTGAAGAAATTATTGGAGTATTGAAAGAAAAGAATGAAGCACTGGCTGATCAACTAAAAGCAATGAAAAGAGAACATGAACATTTCAGCACACAGATGACTGAAAATCTTGATGCATTGAGGACAGCCGAGGATAAAGTAAGAGATCTAGGAAGAGAGAAACAACAACTTGAAGCATTAGTATCTGAAAAGAATGATGAAAACATAAGGTTGACTGGGATTCAACAAAATCTATCAGATCAACTAGGTTATGCACATCATGAAGCAAATTTGAAAGATGATGAGAATTAAGCATTGAAACTTGAAGTATCAAGGTTGACCAATGAACTTGAGATAGAGAAGAAATCCAAGGAAACACTGAAGAAGATTTATGAAGCATCAAAGATATTGGATGAACAAGTGAATACAAGAAGACCCAACAAAGATGCAGGACTCCGTTACAAAGGAAAAGACTCTCCTGAGAAGGGAATCCATGCTACCAAGAGAGGAGAATCATCAAAGCAAGCTGGAAACAAGAAGCACATCAAAATAAAGAAGCCCATTTGCAACTATTGTGGAAATCAAGGTCATACTGCTAACATGTGCCAAATCAGAAAAGGTAAGCAACCGAATGTCATTAAGTCTAATGGTTATTGTTACAATTGCAATAAATATGGTCACACATTTAACTAATGTAGGACAAAGTATGCTAGCAATTGTAAGAAGGAAAAATTCAAAGGGTTTTGTAAAAAATGTAATAGATATGGACATAGTATCGAGAAGTGTTGGTTTAAGCAAAAGAACTATATGTGGTATGCACACCGAGCAAATACTAGAGGCTACCGAACTCACACAAATCCTTACTGACAATATTCTGTAGTACCATGGGATTACAATACAAGGATATGGTGTGAATGTTGTGGAAGATATGGACACATGAGTGCCAACTATTTTATAAGTTTTGGAATGAACAACTGAAGATCATGGAAAAATCCTGGTATGGCTTGTTTTCATTGTCACAAAGTTGGACACTTGGCTGGAGATTGTAGAGATCAACCTAGAGGAGACACTGAAGAAATAAAAGACAAATTATAGATGATTTGGAGAAAGAAGGAAATTATGTCAAATGAAGAAAGCACCTTACCTATCGAGTTAGTTGCACCTATTCCAAATTAATCAGTAAAGGTATGAAGGGACTGCATTCTCTCAAGGTTCAATCTTAACAGTTCCTATTTTATTATGTACTTAATTCAAAATCTGCATAGCTAAGATGTATTAGTAAGTTTGAAATTCTATCAAAGTATTTTGGAGCACTATACAGGAAGCCTGTCAAGTCGATAAATATAGGAAGCCTGTCAAGTCGGTAAATGAAGGAAATCTGCACAAAAAGGAAAGAAGGTTTAGCGGAATTGAGTGCATTTAATGTTTTTGACCTAACCTGCATGGAGCCCAATAAGGTATATTGTGTACTTAAAGCATTTACGCAGTCATTTTTACACTTACCAAGTTTTCAAGAGAACAGAGAAAAGTGATTCAAAGGCGATCAAACCTCCTCCGAAGAAAAATTCAAGGTATTTACATCAATCTCAATGCATTGTTAAGATGGTTTACCGATCATATCAGGTGTGATTATCTATTTTACATTTGCTAAGTGTGAAGCATCTGTCGTTTGAAATTCTTCAAACCCTAAAAGATCTTTTGTTAGTACTTATCTGAAATCTACAATGGCACCTAAGATCCAAGAGCCCATTGTTGTTAAGAATGTTGAAAAGCCCTCACTGAAATATTCTCTAACTGCCAAAGTAGCATCTGAACCAGATGACAAAACTACATTTTCACTCCTTCCAGATAGAGTTTTGCTAGTTGAGGATGTCAGATTCTTCACCAAATGTCGAGTTGAAGAACTAGGTCATGTTGAAATCAAAGATACCTATGATGAACTATTTACCAATGGAAAATTGGATAGCAAGTATGAGGACATTAAGATCAAGGGATTGACTGAAGCCCTAGCCTATCCCCATGTTTTCAAACCCCAGTGGGTCAAGTTTGTTTTGAGAAGAGTTCACGATGACTTCATGTGGCTAGAAGAGCAACCGTTTAAAATTACCAAGGAAATCATTCATTTGATCACCGGTTACCCTATTTATGATCATGCCCGAGCTCAGAAAATGATATCACAGAGGAATTGATAAGTTTAACTAGAGTAGAGTCTGATTGCAGGTGACTAAAATAGAACAATGTCATTGATGCAGAGCTAAAGTTTGCCATTAGAGTAATAGGTTATTGTTTCTTCCAATCAGTAAGGGAAAACAATGTACCCTGTGCAACAGTCGACTTAGCATACAAAGTGGTGAAAAAGGGAATGAAAATTGATCTTTGTGAAGTATTATTGAAAAATCTGTTTGAGAATTTGAACACCATAAGGAAGCCAAAGAAGAACAACTCGGCCAATACACTGAAGTTTGGATCACTGTTAGTATGCATGTTTTTCTATTTTGAAAAATTCTTTTCATCAGTTGGTAAAGTAGTTTGGGAGCTACACCGACCAATCACCCATCAAATCAATGACTTCATCAAGAAGCTAGGTGATAACTTTAATGATATTATGGATGACTATTTTTGTAAGTTTCAGGAAAAGATGCATAACATGCATAGAATTCCACCCCAGCTAGTGGAAAAATACAAGGATGACATTTGTTTTGAAGTAGACATTGACTACTGTTATGTGAATGTTGTAGAACCAAGAACTCAATATTTGCCACCTATGGGTTATGAGATTGATTTTGACATCACACAACAACAGATAGATGCTTTTCTGACATTGCCAAGGCATACTACTAAGCTAAGGTATGGAACATATGAAGAAGTGAAAGAGAAAGTAAAGATGAGTACTGTAGTACCAAAAGCTAGAAGAAAGGCAACAAAAATGATCAAGGCATTAACAAAGAAATTTGGAGAAGGTTCTTCCTCCACATCTATCAAGGGTACTCTAGTCATCACCGAGGAGGAATCTGAAGCCCAAGAGGCTGCTATAACACTGAGCACCAAATTTCCCAAAGGGAAAGTTCTGAAAAGGAAGAAACATGACACATCAAAGGCATCACTGACTCCCTCAGTGAAGTGCCCAAACACAAGATCATCTGCAGTGTCACTGAGTAAGAAACCAAAGAATGTTATTGTTCCTAAGGTAACAAAAACTTACAAGAAATCTACTTAGAGACTCATTCTGACTAAAGAGTCCAGTGACACAGAATCTGAAGATGCTAACAAATTTTAGATTGTTAAGAGTACGAAGGACAATGTACATAGTGTTGAAAATCTTTGTGCAAATCTAAAGCAATATGGTGGATTTGGATCATTTAGATATGTTAAGTATGAATCCCGATCTAATGATGAAAAGAGAAAAATTGAAGAAGCTGTCATCTTAACACTTCTAAAATTCTGATTGGTCCCATTGGAAGTATCTAACTCTCTTCCAAAAGAATTGTATTTGCATATTGATAACAGGTGGAAATATGCGATGGACTCAGAAAAGTAGATTAGAGAAAGAAGTCTAGTACATCTCTTTCCAGACATGTTGGTAGATGAGATCAAAGAACATCTGATAAACTACCACAAAAAATTCCTAGTCAAGCAAAGAGCCTTAAAATTGATGAATGGCCTTTACTTGGATGTAGAGAATGAGACCAAAGAAAAATGGCAAGAAATATTTTGAATCAAGAATGTTGGTGAGGAAGCTGAAGTTGAAATAGTTGATGTCACCGAGCAAGATCCTGATATCACCGAGCAAGACCCTGTTGACATCATACAAGTTGATGAGGATATCATGGATATTGAGGCACCTGAATAGGAAATGATAGAAGGGAATGCATATGCCAAATTGGTATCCAGTGAATTAGTTTTGAAACAAGTTCAGCCCTATCCTCCGACTACTCAGTCTATTGCAACCGAGGCCCCTCAGGATACTGAACAAGGTGCAAAGGTTCACAAGTCTATAGAAGGAGAAGCTACTCCTTAGGCCACCAGGGAATAGACCTCTCAGGATCCTTTTAGCACTAAAAAATGTTGCATCCGAGACAAAAAACACAGAGGCACCAAAGGACACTACAGAGGCTAAAGAAACTGACAAAAGTGTTGTCTCTACCGAGCAACCTACTGAGAGTCAAAAAATCTCTCAAACCCTTGTCTTAGTTCCAACGGTGAAAGGTAAAGAAAAGAAAATGAAAAAGCATAGTTTCAAAATAGATTTGTCAAAACCAATAGTGTTGCCGAATGTCGATATCTCCAAATTAAAAGGGCAAGCACTTATTGAATTCGGTGAACTATGCAAATCCAAAGCCAAACAAGAAAAACAAATGGCTATTCAAAAGAAAAATAAAGTACTTCAGAAGGTGAAAGCACTCTTAACCGATATGCTACCTGAAGCTACAGTGTCAATAGATGCAGCCATCCATATTCAACTGGATGAACTCCTCAATTAGATAGAGACATCTAGAGTAGATGCATCTAAATATTTGAGCAAGTTAAAGGACAAAGAGCTCACTGCTAAAATGATTGAAGAGGTACAAAAAGCTATTGCTATTGGCAAATTTAAACTTGTCAAATTTATTGTTGAGTTGACCCCTCAACTCAAGCACATTCTTAATTTATTTCAGAAACTCTGTACATTTTCTCTATTCATTAAGGTCATTAAAAATAAAACTGAAGCAATTGAAAAAGAGATCACCAATCTCTCAAATAAGTTGACCATAGAGCCACATTCCATTCGGAATTTTTATGCCAAGCTACAACAACTCATGGCTCAATAATTGGAACTAAGGAATGAAGAGCACAAGATAAGGATGGACATAATGACTCTTCAAACATTATTCCTTCCTCATATTTCATAAGTCCAAGAATAGATCAACAAAGCTACCTCCCTATCCACTCAACAAGAGGGAAGAGCCTTAGATGGACTAATTTCATTGTTAGCTGACATTACAGCTCAGAATTCACTTATGGATAGTGTTAAGGATGCCCTCTCTGCTGCCCTTATCGATGTAAAGACAAAGTAAAAATCCATTTTTGACTAGTTGCCACCACCAAATGGTAACTAAGTTTTAATGTTTGTCAAAAAGGGGGAGTGAGTATCATATCAAAGTATATAGGGGAATGTAGTATATAAGGGGAGCATATACCAAACAGAAATAGAGTATTCAAATGCAGAATCAATTTTGACATGAAACAGAGAACTGAGCAGTGAACCGAGTAGTTAACATAGAAAATTGATCACCAAGCATGCAAAATTAGAGTTATGTATAGTATATTGATAAGGGGAGTATATCTGAAATATACTATTTCATTGACAAATGTATATACTATCAGTTTAGTCAAATTTTGCAAGTATATAGATTTTTGAGGTATAACTTTGAAATTAGTTTTGTCAAACATCTCAACTAATGTCAAAAGGGGAGATTGTTACTACTTACTAAGTTTCCATTAGTCTTATGTTCAAAGTTATTCTAGTCGGTTACTACTACCGAATTATTCAGTCGGTAAGCACAGTGCAGTCGGTTATAGATGAAACTAGTCTCAGAGCCTAGTATTCACCAAGTTGTCTACCGAGTAACACTCTATGTCTACCAAGCAACAAGAATGATATACTAAGTGAACACACACTAAGTGAAATGTGTTACCAGATTCATTAAACCTGGACATATATGGGAAACGTGTTACAAAGATTGAGGAACAAGTAACTGTTATCACATTGGAAATTGCACTTAAAGATTGTGTATGATTTTAAGGTCATCTAACCAATGAAATATTTTTGTATGGTTATTCATTCAATAAATCATGTTTGTAAGATTGAAGCAATGAACTTGATCACCGACATAAGAGATCTATTTATACATCATGAGTTAAGGATTAAACATGTGTGTGTGCATGTGTGTATGAAGCAAGGCTTGTACAGAAAAGGAAAATCATGAGAAATCACAGAGTGTTATGACTATTATAGTTGATAGAGAAACACAGAGGTCATCGAGAAGGATTTCAGAGAACAGTCAAGGAACAAAGTAAATAGAAGGGTTTACCGAGTTAATCTATGGATTACCAAGGTATGCTATAAGCAAGGTAATCTCATTTTGAGTACATAAAATCTTCTATAACATTCTAGATGTAAAGCTGTAGATATTTTGTAAAGATTTTGATTGTAATATTTTAAGTTGTAAGAGAAACCTCTAACAAGGTAAAAGACTAACTAATTCTATAAATTGTAAAGCCTCCAACCAGGTGCATCATTTAGAATAAGTGTTGTAAAATCCTTTAGCAAGGTAGATCTAATAGATCTTGATACTCCTAACAGGGTAAGCTATCAGAAATAGCTAAACATGTAGCTCTAACCAAGAAAACTTTATTATTGCAGTAGTGAAGTTGTGGGTGCCATCCCCATCGTAGTTTTTCTCTCTAACCAAGAGTTTTTGCATAACCAAAATATATGTGTTATGGAGTGAATCATGTATGATTGCTATTTATTTGTTTTAGCTTTATATTATGTTACAACAATATTTAGTTTATGCTTAACAGTAAAGTTATTGTTGAAGAGAAGTTTTGAAGTACTGATTCACCCCTCCTCTCTCAGTACATTAGCTTTCCATATTGGGTCTAACAATTATTTCATTGTCTTGTTTGTTAGAATTCTATGATTAGATAGGGATTCATGATTTCCCTTTGATTCTAATTATACATTGAATTTAAAGATGAATTTTATAGACAACAATATGTAGTTTGTTAGATGTATAAACCGCTGTGCTAACTGCTTCTCTTCGGTAGATATGAGATAGACTAGCTTTCATCATCATTGTTCTAGCAACATCCAAGATAGTTCTGTTCTTCCTTTCCACAACTCCATTTTGCTGAGGTGTCCATGGAGCAGAAAATTGTCTTCTTATACCATGCTTCTCACAAAAGTTATTAAACTCACCGGATGTGAATTATCCACCACAATCTGATCTGAAACATTTAATCTTCAATCTTGTCTCAGTTTCCACTTTAGCCGTAAAGATTTTAAACTTTTCAAATGGCTTAGATTTTTGTTTTTGAGAAAAGTAACCCACATCATTCTAGAATAATCATCAATGATTAGCATGAAATATCTATCACCTTGAAAACTTTTAACTCTAGTAGGGCCACACAAATCAATATGAATAAGATCAAGAACATCATTAGATTTATCTTGTATACTCCTAAAAGAGGTTCTGACCTATTTACCCATTTGACATTCTTTACATACCGGATTATAGGGCTTCATAATCCTAGGTATATCTCTAACTGCCTTAGTTGAACTTGTATTTACAATGCAATCAAAATTCACATGACACAACCTTTTATGCCATAGCCAACTCTCATCAATTTGTGTAATCAAACATGTCTTCTCATCGGAGTTTAAATGAAATATATTACCTGTGTACCAGTTGCAATCTCCAAACCAGATCTGTTAATGATTTTGCATTTTCCATCCTTGAACTATAATTGAAATCCCTTATCCACCAACTGTCCTATACTCAAATATTATGCCTTAAACCTTCAACATAATAAACATTGTCACTATTGTTCTTACCGTCCAATGATATATTTCATTTTCCTTTGATCATACATGCTTTGTCATCTCCAAATGTAACTAGACCGCCATCAAATTCTTGCAAAGATAGAAACTTCTCTATATCTCCTGTCATATGATGTGAATAACCACTATCAATTACCCATTTATCCTTGTCTCCAATTTTAGCAGCAAGTGCCTTCTCTTCAGGTACATTCTCTTTCAGTGCTAGATCATCTTCCTTGATAGCCAGGAATACCCATTCCTTCCAATTGCTGGAACAACTAGCAGAGTCTTCTGTCGGTTCATCATCAGAATTAGTAATGCCTTCCTCATCCACTATGTAGCATGAGTTGTCTCTATTTTTCCTGTACTTATACTTGTTCTGATATCCAGGGTTAGGATTAAATGATCTTCTAACTCTTTCTTCGAATCTTGAATTCCTTTCAGGACATCTAGATGCAAAATGACCAATCTTATTACACAAAAAAAATTTAAAATGTGCTTTTCCTTCATACTTACTTCCTACCGGTCCTTTAGGTACTCTTCTAGAAAATAGTGCTTCAAGTTGCTTAAACTCATCATCTTCTCTCTTCATATCTTCTAATTCCTTTGCATATAAAGCTTCTCAATCTTTCTTATTGGTTGTAGATGTAGATGTATGAAACGCAGGTTATCTTCACAGCTCTAGAAGGTCCAAATTCTTCAAGCTCAAAAGAAGATGGTTTCCCAACCAAAGTATCTATATTGATAGATGTATTAGCCATTGTTTTCAACTCATTAATAGCAATAGCCTTCATTTTGTAAGCTGGTGGTAGGGCTCTCAAAACTTTAGAAACAATTTCATCTTCACTTAGAATTCCACCACAACATTGAATTCCCATAACAATCTCATTTACCCTTTCCATGAAAGTAGTAATCCTTTCATCTTCTTCCATTTTTAGGTTTTCATATCTCACCCGGTAACCATAAAGTTTAGCAATCTTCACTATAATGTCATCTTCATTAAGAGTCTCCAACTTATCCTATATAGCATTTCTAGATGATTTGTTGGTAGATCCCATTATTTGGTGGTCAGAATGTGCACACAAGAGGGCTTCTCTTTCTCTACAATCATTCTCAAGATCCTTATCTAGGTTTGCTGAAGGAGGATTGCTAGATCCCTGATTATATGGTGTGACACCATTTTGTGTGATCTCCCAAATCTCCTTGCCAATACATCTCAGATGAGTCTCCATTCGAATCTTCTATACTGTGTAATTTGTTCCATCAAGCCTCATAATATCTCTTTGAAAGATAGCTCGAGATGAACTGGATGAACTTGAACTATTACTTGGCATAGGATCTTGCTCAAGTGGTTAAGCTTTCTGTAGAGAGGACCAAAGCTCTAATACCAATTGTTAGACAGTTCAAATAACCGAAAGATAACTGAGAGAGGGGGCGATGAATCAGTTGTCATAGATTACCAAAACCATTAGCAATTGAAACTTTAATTCTGAAACCCAAAATATTAATACCCAAGTAGCAGTTAAATCAATTAAGCATAAACAATAATCACATAATAAATACTATCCACATGACACCAATATTTATATGTGGAAAACCCGATAAAGGGAACCATAGTGGGAAGCTTACCCACAATTAAATAATACTTCTACAATAAGTATGTGAATTACAATTAAGGGGCCTGCACTTGCAGGAAGGCCAACAACCTAGAGCACACTGCTCATCATAAAAAGAGCCTCACTGACTACATAGAAATCCAGACTACAATCCAGAGAAGTGTTGAACTGCAAAAGATAGAATTTCCTATGCCTGAGTACATTTCCGGTTAAGCTCAAAACTGAAGGACTAAATACTCTTATATAAACCGTAGGGAAATTAAAATTGCCTATGGCTAAGTTGTACATATTTTGACTAGAAAACTATGGAGTGTAAGGTACAATTGATCATTCATCTCTACAATATCTCAAGTACAATAATAATTCCAAATCATTTAAACATTTTCCCCAAAATATGATTCCATTACTATGCCCATTTACATCTCATTACCATGCATATCCTCTCACCTTTGATCAAAAACATTCAACAATGTTCTTCACTTTGCTGATAGATTTCATTTCCCTTCAAATGAATTCTCTTAAATACCTTACATACATTTACATCTAGCTAGCATCCTCTATTTTCATTGAGATATTTCAATGATTTTTTTAACAACTTCCCACTTCTATAGAAGCTTTACCCTCGTGTACTCCTTCATTGAATACTCAAACTAGATTTCCTCTATAGAAAATTTTTGTTCACTTAATTATGACTTTAATCACAAAATAACGACCTTCTTAAAAGGCCAAGTTCATGTTTGATACTTTCAAGCCTTCCTTTCTCTAGACAAAATTTTATTAGTGGCTTCAACTTGTAATTTCTCCTTTGGCAGCTTTCACTTTTGTAGTCGGGCTTCAAAAAGTGCATCTATCATCTGTAGCCTCTTTCTTCAAAAACCTTAACTCAGTAATTTCAAGAATTCTACTCAACAATGGTCTTTTTAGTTTATGGCCATTTTTTAGGCAACTTTTGTTGGCATATGTACAAAGTTTGATGACATGATGGGATTGTATGTTGTCATTGATGTCAATATGCTGGAGTATGAACTAGTATATTGAAGTAAGCAAACTGGCAAGTGAACAGGTTGATAATTCTGATACTAAATGTTTAGTACAGATGCCAAGCTGATAAGATGAGAGGGGGGGGGGTGAATCATACAAACTTAATCTTCCATAAAAATAATAGATTCAACCTCGGTAACCTTATCAGAAAAATTGTAAAGCATACAAACTCATAAACAGATAAGATCACAAAACATATAAAACTAGATTTAACATGGAAACGCAAATAGGGAAAAACCATTATGGGATTTCGGACCCACTAAGAAATATAGTCTTCTAGAGTATGCTCGGTTAAAAGCAAATCCTATTAAAGATTACAAACACATTGCTAGATGTGACCCGGTTAAGGGATTTCCCTTAGATCTGTTAGGATCTTCACCTTGTTAGAAGTGACCTTGTTAAAGGATTTCAAACACTCAATTAGAATGTCACCTTGCTAGAGTGTTTTACAAATAAGACTGTTAAGTCCACTCGATTAAGAGATTTTCTGTCACTTTACAAAATAACAGTAAGAAAAATCTATATGCAACTTCACATCTAAAATGCTAAAGCAGATTCTTATTTGATCAATACAATATAGGACTAATCTCGTCCATCGACTGGGCTCTATACTCTATTTTCAAAACAGGTCTTCAAGCTTCAGTGCTCGGTAAATATTGTGTAGCAACCCCTATGCTTACACTTCCTCACATACATTGTTTATCAACAGTTCCTTATTTATAAACAATTCACCAACCGCTTAATCTCCTTGATCACATTTCCCATGATTAATCATAGCCATCAGATCTTCAAACTTTGACCAGGTTCAATGTATTCTTTGATCTAAAAATGTTTTACCCCACCTTGGAACTTGCATACATTTCTTGGAACTTGTGCTAGGGTATTGCGGTTCAATCTGAGCTATAGATCTTGCCAATTTTCCTTTGCCATAGATTTTTTAACAAACTTCATTCACGGCATACCAATCATTTAATCATAGTGAGCTCATTAGCTTCCTTCATTAAATAATCCTTTTATTCATTCAATGCATTCTGTTATTACTTAGTTGCAACTCAGTGAATACTAAACTTCACTTGGTAGACATTCCGCCTTCATTAACCGATAGCGATAACCTTAGGGTTTACCGACTAGGTTCTTTGCTTGGTAACATAGTATAGTATTAACCTTACAATCAATAACATATGTATGATATCAAAACAATCTAAAACATCATGATCTCATCATTGTCTTAACTCAGTAATAGTTGCCCATTGAATAACTTATTTCTCCCCTTATTCATCATATTCTTTCTATGCCTTTTACCAACATCTTTATACTCATCAAATCATACTTCTCAAGATATGGCAACATCATACTGAATTAGAAAATCAATTTCTTGACATCGATGACAAAATAATGATATTAAGACAGTAAATATCCTTAATCAGTTATATCCATAATCATCAACAACCTTCTCAATATCCTTATTGAAATGTCAACAATCTCTCATTGTAATTGGAATGCCAACATTCTCCCTTTGTTTTTTATAATGCCAACAATCTCCCCCTTTGGCATTGATGGCAAAACCAATTGATTTGACCTAATTGATTCAGATTGCTGTGAGATTCTGAAATGCTGAAATGCTCTCCCCCTGTCATCAGAATTCTCCCCCATACATTAGTCTTCATCTCCTTTCTTTAGTCTTCTCCCCCTTTGACAACAATGCCAAAAAGTAAAGAACTAAAACATAATTTCTTTCGCTGAGAAGTGAATTCCTGCTATTATGTGTCAACTTAGTCTCAGTCAGAGCATTTTGTCTTCAATTCCTGTTCCCTGTATTGTTTCCTACACACCTTTAGAAAACATCCTAAAGTGTGTAAATTAGCATCAACTCCTAAAAGATATTTTGTAGAGTCATCAAATTGATGCTTTCACCGAACTCGGTTAGTGAGTAGAAGATAGGGGTAGGACCCCTAACTTACTTTTGAGATACTCAAAAGTGTCCCTTGGCAATGGCTTCGTGAAGATATCTGCTATTTGTTCCTTTGTGCTAGCATACTCCAACACCACTTTCTTCTCTTGAGATTCTTCTCTAAGATAATGATATTTGATAGAGATGTTCTTTGTCTTAGAGTGCATAACAAGATTCTTTGAAATGTGAATGACACTAGTATTGTCACAAAATATAGTTACTAGCTCGGTAACTTTCTCATTTATACCTTCCAACAGTTGTTTGATCCATGCTATGTTGGTACAATTCAATGCTGCAACAACGTATTCAGCTTCTGCTATTGATTGTGAAACACATCCTTGTTTCTTGCTAAGCCAACTCACTAGTCTTTCTCCTAAAAAGAAATCCCCTCCACTTGTGCTTTTCCTATCATCAATGTTGCCTGCCCAATCAGCATCAGTATAAACTTTTAAATCAAAATCATTTCCTTTCTAATATACTAAGCCATAATCTTCAATGCCTTTCAAGTATCTAAAAATTCGCTTGATTGCTATCATGTGTGTTTCCTTAGGATCTACAGAGAATCTTGCAACTATACCTACTGCATGCGATATGTCTGGCCTGCTGTGAACAACATATTGGAGTTTTCCAATCATAGATCGGTAGAGTGTCTCATCAACAGATGCAGATTCATCATTCTTTGATAGTTTATAGTTGGTAATCATAGGAGTACTTACTGGTTTTGAATCCTCCATTCAAAATTTCTTCAAGATTTCCTTTATGTACTTGGATTGAGTAATGAAAATATCATTTTTCATTTGCAGTATTTGTAAACCTATAAAATACTTTATCTCATTAATTAATGACATCTCAAATTATTTGCTCATTTCATTTCCAAAGTTTTTACATAGAGAGTCATTTCCACAAAAGATAATATCATTAACAAATATGGCTGAGATCAGTATTCTATTTTCATCATTCTTCATGTACATGTTACTATTTTCACTTGTTCTTATAAAACCAATTTTGATCAAATAAGAGTGCAATCTCTCATACCATGCTCTAGGTGCTTGTTTCAAACCATATAAAGCTTTGTTCAATTTACATACTTGATCTTTATTCTTGTCTTCAACAAATCCTTCAGGTTGTTCAATAAAAACTTCTTCTTCTAATAAACCATTCAGAAATGCAGATTTGACATCCATTTGATATACCTTGAAATTCTTGTAAGCAGCATATGCCAACAATGTTCTTACTCCTTCAAGTCTTGCCATAGGTGCAAAAGTTTCACCATAATCAATTCCTTCTTCTTGGGCATAACCTTTGCAAACTAGTCTCGCTTTATTTCGAATGACCTCACCTTTTTCATTCAGCTTGTTTCTGAAAATCCACTTTGTACCAATTACATTTTTGTCCTTCAGTCTTGGGACCAGTGTCCATGTGTCATTCTTCTTGATTTGATCAATCTCTTCTATCATAGCATTTATCCAATCTTCACTATTAAATTCCTCTTTCACTATCCTCGATTCAAATTCAGATATCAGACATGTGTTCTGTCTTAGTTTATTCCTTGTCATCACTGGATCATTCCTATCTCTTATAATCTGACTTGATGCATGATGTCTTCTGACATACTTGGCTAATATAGGCTCGGTAGGCTCTGTATGATCTTCTTCATCACTCGATAACTAGATATTCTCTTCATTTCCTTCAGCAGTCTGCTCGGTAAGACTTCTCGGTTGAACATAGACAAATTCATCATAATCTTTTGGTTCCTTGGAATTTTCTTCATCATTCCTTTCTGCAAATTCATCAATTTTCACATTTGCACTTTCTACTATTTTGTTAGATGATTTTTTAAATGCTTTACTTCTAGAAGAATAACCAAGAAATGTTCCTTCTTCACTTTTCTGATCAAACTTGCCATTTCTATCATCTTTGTGTACATAGCATCTACTTCCAAAGATTTTAAAATAACTTACATTAGGTTTCTTGTCATACCAGATTTCATATGGTGTCTTCAAAGTTCCTTTCTTCAGTTGTACTCAGTTCAGGGTGTAAACTGCTGTGCTTATTGCTTCTCTCCAAAATGTTTCTGGCACTTTCTTTTCAATCATCAAGGTTCTGGCAAAATCCACGATAGATCTGTTTCTTCTCTCAGCAATTCCATTTTGTTGTGGAGTTCTTGGTGTAGATACTTATCTTTTAATACCATGATCATTGCAGAATAAGTTGAACTCATCAAATGTGAACTCTCCTCCTCTATCTGATCTAAGACATTTTAGTTGTCTTCCTGTTTCATTTTCAACTCTTTCCTTGTACCATTTAAACATTTGAAAAGCTTCTAATTTTTCTTTTAAAAATATTACTGGCATCATCCTTGAGTAATCATCCACAAATAATATGAAATATTTATCACCATAATAACTCTGAACTTTCATAGGACCACAAAGATCAGTGTGCACAAGATCTAAAATTCCCTTGGAAGTGCAGGACTTACTTGTAAAGCTTGATCTTGTCATTTTACCCATCTGACATCCTTGGCATATAGCATTCTCAGGTTTTTCCAAACTCAGTAGACCTCTTACTCAGTGCTTCTTGCTTATTTTGATCAGATTATCAAAACTTACATGACAAAACCTTTTATGCCATAACCAGGTATCATCTATCTTTGCATGCAGACATTTATTCCGAGGTGAGTCAAGGTGAAATGTGTTACCTTTTGTTTGTGTCTCCGCAGTAGCTAACTTTCTATGCTTGTCATGAACTTTGACAATTCCTTTCTAAAATTCTATTCGGTATCCTGTATTGTTTAGTTGTGCTACATTCAACAAATTGTATTTCAAAACTTCAACCCAATAAACATCATTGCATCTTGCATTGTCAAGAAGTGTTATGGATCCTTTACCTTTTACCGGACATGGTGCATCATTACCAAATCTTACATAGCCTCCATCATAGTCTTCTAACATAACAAACTTGTGTTTATCACCTGTCATGTGATGTGAGTATCCACTATCTATGATCCAAGAATCATTAGTATTTATGTGAGATATTAGGGCCTTTTCTTCATACCTTTCTTCATCTGATCCATCTTTGATAGCCACATAAACTACTTCCTCTGTATCAGTTTCATCTGATTTATCATCATTGAATTCCTCATCGGCTATTAAGCATGATTTTCTATCTCTTGTTCTGAAGTCTCGGTGTCCTCTGTAATGATTATCTTTCTGTCTATCATCTTAGTAATCTCTCTTTTCAGGAGATTCTTTGTCAGGATAGTTAGAAGCCATATGTTCTATCTTATCACAATTGAAACATTTCAAAGGTAGTTTTCCTTTATACTTACCTTTGCCTCTCGGTAACCTTCTAGCTAATAGTGCTTCAAACTTTTCTTTCTTTTTGATTTCCTCATACAGTTTGTGTACTTCCTCCATGTTCCTATGAAATCTTTCACTTGCTCCACTATGATCCCCTTTAGTGTACTTACTCATTCTGTCATTGTAATCATCAGATTCACCAATATGAAATGAACTAAATGCAGATTCAACTTTATTTACCGATGACCCACTGTTATCAAAGTTACTTAGCTCAAAAGCATGTAGCTTACCAATAGTAGCATCTAAATAAATAGGCATATTGGGTATAGACCTTAATTCATTGATTGCAGAGACTCGGATTGCATAAGCTGGTAGAAGGGTTCTTAACAACTTACTTTTTATATCCTTTTCTTCAATAGTTCCACCTGCTCCTTTGATTTGATTGACAATCTCTTTTAACCTAGTATTGTACTGGGTTATGTTCTCACTTTCATTCATCCTCATAGATTCAAGTTGTCCTCTTAGACTATCCACTTTAGCTCTTTGAACATGTTCATCTCCACCATACACAGATATGAGCTTATCCCACATTGCCTTTGCATCATTGCAACCTTCTAGATCATTAAACTCTGAGTCGGTTAATGTAGATGTTATTTCAATCATTGCTTGAATATATTCTTGCTTTGCCTTTATCTCTTCCATTGTTAATGGATAGGTGCTCGGTGTGATGAAATAATTGTCCAGATAATATACAACATATTGTCCAACTCTTGATAGGTGCAACTTCATCCTTTTCTACCATGTAGAGAAACTTGACTTGTTCAGCTTCGGTGCATCCCTCTTGTACATCTTTGGATCTATTCCTCAAGTACCTTTAAACTTTTTCTTCTGGAGTCCAATGCTCTAATACCAATTGATAGTTCTAAAACTAAATGTTTAGTATAGATGCCAAGCTGATAAGATGAAAGGGGGGGGGGGGTGAATCATACAAACTTAATCTTCCATAAAAACAATAGATTCAACCTTGGTAACCTTATCAGAAAAATTGTAAAGCATGCAAACTCATAAATAGATAAGATCACAAAACATATAACACTAGATTTAACGTGGAAACCCAAATAGGGAAAAACCACTATGGGATTTCAGACCCACTAAGAAGTATACTCTTCCAGAGTATGCTTAGTTAAAACAAAATCATGTTAAAGATTACAAACACATTGCTAGATGTGACCCGGTTAAGGGATTTCCCTCAGATCTGTTAGGATCTTCACCTTGTTAGAAGTGACCTTGTTAAAGGATTTCAAACACTCAATTAGAATGTCACCTTGCTAGAGGGTTTTACAAATAAGACTGTTAAGTCCACTCGGTTAAGAGATTTTTCGTCACTTTACAAAATAACAGTAATAAAAATCTATCTGCAACTTCACATCTAAAATGCTAAAGCAGATTCTTATATGCTCAATAAAATATAGGACTAATCTCGTCCATCTATTGGGCTCTATACTTTGTTTTCAAAACACGTCTTCAAGCTTCAGTGCTTGGTAAATACTGTGTAGCAACCCCTGTGATTACACATGCCTGCATACATTGTTTATCAATAGTTCCTTAGTTATAAACAATTCGCCAACCACTTAATCTCCTTGATCACATTTCCCATGATCAATCATAGCCATCAGATCTTCAAACTTTGACCAGGTTCAATGTATCCTTCGATTTGAAAACATTTTGCCCCACCTTGGAACTTGCATACATTTCTTGGAACTTGTGCTAGGGTATTGCAGTTCAATCTAAGCTGTAGATCTTCTTGCCAATTTTCCTTTGCCATAGATTCTTTAACAAACTTCATTCACGACATACCAATCATTTAATCATAGCCAGCTCATCAACTTCCCTCATTAAATAATGCTTTTATTCATTCAATGCATTCTATTATTACTCGGTTGTAACTCAGTGAATACTAAAGTTCACTTGGTAGACATTCCGCCTTCATTAATCGATAGCGATAACCTTAGGGTTTACCGACTAGGTTCTTTGCTTGGTAACATAGTATAGTATTAACCTTACAATCAATAGCATATGTATGATATCAAAACAATCTAAAACATCATGATCTCATCATTGTCTTAACTAGGTAATAGTTGCCCATTGAATAACTTATTTCTCCCCTTATTCATCATATTCTTTCTGTGTCTTTTATTGACATCTTTATACTCATCAAATCATACTTCTCAAGATATGGCAACATCATACTGAATTAGAAAATCAATTTCTTGACATAAATGACAAAATAATGATATTAAGACAGTAAATATCCTTAATCAGTTATATCCATAATCATCAACAACCTTCCCAATATCCTTATTGAAATGCCAACAATATCTCATTGTAATTGAAATGCCAACATAGGTATGATGGTATGAACTGGTATATACAAAAAAAGAACCAATATGTTGGAGTGTGAACCAATATATGCAAATTTTGTATCGAGGTTTCATTTGATATGACTACTGGTTGGTAGTCTCAGCTTCAGGGTTTCCGGTTGATGCATTCCAAGTCTGTGTGATTTGACCGACGACATCCTGTGATGAGTTAGCATTGAAATGAAGATTAGATCGCATTGCCACATTAGCCTTGTGCACATGAAGGATCTCCTTGAGGATCTTGCATGAAGAAGATTAATTCTATCTACCTTGGGAATGTGCAAAACCTTAGTAAACAGTGGAGAGCACGTGATGGGTTATCAGCTTCCAGATGCAGTAAAGAACAAATGATGGAGAACATATGGAGATTTGTTCAAGATTATTTTACCCTATGTAATGAGTTTAAATGGCCAGGATTGGACTAACTGTATTGTTAACCTAGATGCTTAGGGTTTTAGGTTTTGGCCACCACCCTAATTGTTGTCTATAAGGTCGATGATGATTTTCATTTGAAGTTGTTGGAAAATGAATGTATGTGAGGTGATTCTTGCCAGACCAAAGGAGTAAGTAGAGATTTGTAGAGTGTGATTGCAGATGTAAAGAAACTGAAGCGGATCTGCCTTGACATTAAGTGTTGTTATCAGATCAGTGTATTACCTATTGACTTCTAACAATTTCAGTAGATGTAAAATCCCTTTACCGGGTAGCTTTAATAGGATTTTTGTAAATCCTTTAACATGGTGACTCAAAATCATTGAGTTCTTCAAATCCTCTTACAAGGTAACCTTTAACAGGGTTTTAACCTCTAACTGGGTATTTAGCCATCCCTTAACTGGGTGTTCCCTAGCAGAACCAGTTGTAAAGTCTTTAACCGGACTAGGCTCCTAATAGAGCGAACTTTAGAAAAGTTCAAGAACAACTTGTGGGTATTCATCCCCACCGTGGTTTTTCCTAGTTGGGTTTCCACATGAAAAATCAGTGTGTTATGTGTGATTCTTTTTCATGTGATGTTTTAGTGTTTTCTGTTAAGCGGTAATTCAAGCTGATCCAATGGTCATTGTATTTATGATGTATTACTTGCTTAAGAATATGAGTGAAGTTGAGATGAGATATTAGGTTTTGAGAAGATCTAGATGTTACCGGTTTATGTCTTTTATAGTCATACTGTGTTTTATTGGTAGTGCCTTGATTTAGATTGGTGATATTGTTTACCAGTTAGTGCAGCCTTTGTAGTTTAAGTTGTTTAAGAAGTTTTTGTCCATACTGATTCACCCCCCCCTCTCAGTATCTGTTGGGTATTTACTGTTCATCATTATTCATCAACTTCTAATTTCTACAATCTCACTTTTAAAAAAAAACATCTACCGCAAAGAACAACAACCTCTGTAGCTTGATCTCCAATCAAAAACTTAGGGTCTGTTGGCAACAAAATTTGCTATGAATAACAAACATATACAATAGACTCCAAGCTTCAATCAACTATGCAATTCCTTCTTTTCTTCTTTGATATGATTTGTAAATTCTCTATGCAAACTTATTTGCACAATGACCTCATATGCTTAGACTTGGAAACTTAAAGATTCTTCTTTTTGCACTAACCTTAAAAAAACATATGTGACAACTTCATTCTTTTTCTTCTACAACTTAAAGGAATGCAATCTTCCTTCAAATAGTGACTTAGGCAACTTCTTTGACTTTCATCTAGCTTGTCTCTATGATGCTTATATCTTTTCATTATAGAAGTTTCTTAGAAGATAGGGCTGGTTCTCTTACAAAGAAAACACACTTAAAATATATTGTATGTTTCCTCTACAAATAAATCAAGCCTTCCTTTCTCTACATCAGATTTTATTAGTGGCTTCAACTTGTAATTTCTCCTTTGGTAGATTTGACTTTTTTTGTTGGGCTTCAAAAAGTGCATCTATCATGTGCAACTTCTTTCATCAAAACCCTCAACTCAAAAATTTGAAGCATTCCACTAAGCAGTGGCCTTTTTAGTCTATGGCCATTTTTGAGTCAACTTCTAACTTCTTCAATCTCAATTTTTTAAAATTGTGTCACAAAGAACAATAATCTTTGCAGCTTGATCTCTAATTTCTACAAAGTATCTCATTTAGGGTATTTTGTGATATGCATAAAAATACATTTTATCTTAATTTTTTTTAACTAAAATGGTATTTTAGTTGGGAACTGATGTAGTTTTTATGTTGGGTAGTCACCACCCTTTGTAAATAATTATTTTTCAAAGTTGTTACAATTTCTATTCTCAAATATTTCGTCAAATGAGTCTCTCTCTCTCTCTCTCTCTCTCTCTCTCTCTCTCTCTCTATCTCTATCTCTCTCTCTCCCTCTCTCTAGGATCACTACATATAGTTGAGGAGTTTGATTCAAGGATCCATATCACATGTTGAATCTAGTGATTTTTATGCCTAGGTTGATAGTCCTTACATTTGAAGAGATTTTGGTTTAAATTAAGTAAGTTGATAAAATACTAAAGCATTCCATGAATTTTTTTTGATATCTCTAATCAATAAAATCATGATCATTTTAATTAAACCATTCTAAGATAAATTAGGAATAAAGGAAAATCCATGAATTATAGAGTCCATTAAAAAGAAAGAAATATTTTTTTTGACCAAATGTTAAGCTGAAATTAAGGTTACATACATTGTAGAGAAAATGTACCAAAAGGATTGTTCTAATATTTTCTATTATTTATTATCTCTTAATATTGGTAAAATAAATCATACATGTGATGAATACTAAGAGGGGGGGGGTGTGAATTAGTATACCAAAAAATACTGAACTCAAACACTTAAACAATTTAGCAGTTAACCAGTATAATAGATTTACTAACAAACCGGTTAAGACAAATACAAACCAACATTCACCCACAAGAGCACAATCACCATAACACAAGAGATTTTGACATAGAAACCCAAATGGGAAAAACTATGGTGAGATGAAACTCACAAGTAACTATCTGCAGAATAGTAACCAGACCGGTTAAGGTCATACAATGTTCTTCACTAGAACAGATCCTGTTAGGAATCTAGATCTCTATTAGGAGATAAGTCCTGTTATAGACTACCTTGTGAGAGGATTTCAGATCCACAATTGTGAACCACCTTGTTAGAGGAGTTACAAAGGCTTTGCCAGGCCTACCCGGTTAAGGGTTTCAGACTTGTCAAAGATGTGAGTAATCAACAAGTGAGTGATCTAGATACTATCACAGTATGCTTGGTTAGATCCTTGATGGCTCATTGTTAAGGAATTTCAGCATTACTTTAGTCTTCAATATCTCCACACTCTATTTATTCACACATACCTAATCTTTTTCTATGATCGCACATACAAAAACCTCATCAATCACCTTAAACCCTAACAACTACTAAAACCCTAGACATGATGTCCTTATAAAGGAATATGATTTCATGTTAGTCCAATAGGATTACATTGCAAGTTCCTAGGTTTAGCACATCTGGACACATTTGGTAACATGACACAAAATCACCACCAAAGTGTTGGTGGATGATAACTCATCACAAAGCAATACCAGTTCATACATTTAACCAATTACCGGTTTGTCAAAATGAAGTCTGGGAAAAATGATAACTGCCACTTTATTCCTTCGTTCCGCTTGAGATCCTCGAACTGCTTGAGGTCTTCATACTGCTTGAGATCGGTAAACACTTTCTGCAAAACACCGATAGTCTAAAGACTATAATACATAATACTGGTTGGAACAAATACCGATTGAGCATAACTCATACATACAAAAAGTGATCTCAAAACAAGTTTTTGTCATCAATGACAATCACAACATCATCAAAATTCCAACAACATGATGGTTTATTAAAAACATGATTATTATATTTTTTAATTGTTTACTTTATCTCATTAATATAATTTTAAAAAAATGATAATTTTTTATTGAAGGGATAAACATATTGAATTGTAATCAATAATGCATTGGTTTTAGGGATGTAGACCACAATAATAAATGAATAACTAAATGATTATTGTTTTGGCAAGGATATCTCTAATATTGTTGTGTGGGTTTGATGCAGGAGCATCCCCGGTTCTTTTCTGTTTTGCAGTTTCAACATTTCTTTTTGTATTTCCTTGCATTGGCTCACCCATTCTTGTGAAGCTAGATTTTTCTTGAGGACATGATCATATTATTTATTACTAAACCGTAAAGCATTTGGATCATTTTTCGACAAGTTATCGATTCCAAATTCTGAGACAGCTTTCGGGAACCGGAACCGCTTGGACCTATTTTCTATTGGTGAATCTTGTGGATCCTTCTTGTAGCTTTCAAAGCCCTAGTTCATTGATTTCGATGTTCCTTGGCATGTGTCCGACCTTCCCTTTGATCCGCACTTCATCCTTTGGATTTTTTGGAGGAATTTGTTTAGCAGAGGCCGACCTGTTGGTTTTGCACGTTTGATCTTGTTCTTCGGCATTTGATCCCTCTTGGGCTGACCAGATCCCTCTAGACCATATCAATCAATGTAATTAAGTATCATAATTTAGTTAGATAGAACATATAAGATGTATCCTAAGATTTAGAGGTCTGGAATTGACCAAATTTGTAATTGAGCATGTGTGTAGCAGGTCAGTGAGTCAACTCTTGTAACCCAATGTTAATCCTATGAGGATCCGAATAATATTGAGAGGGGGGGGGGGTGTGAATTAGTATTAAGACCAATTGAAACTTTAAATCAAAATCAAACTTATATCAGATCTAACAACCTCTTTATCATATTTGCTTAACTCATTAATCAAATCATTTACACAACTATCAATACTTATACCACCAAAGAAATCATATAAACTTGATCATTTACCAACTCATTAAACTTATCAATGAGATAAAAAAATTTCTCAAACAACTCCTTATCAGTACCTCTAACCTCTAATAAACTTATGATAAAACATCATAACCGGTGTCTCAGAAATAATGCATGGAATGAAACATAAACAAGAACATCATATGAAAAACATTCCACACATGAACACCATAAGATTTTTTGATGTGGAAATCCAAATAGGGAAAAACCACAGTGGGAGTTAGTACCCACAAATATTTTCTCTTTTGAAGTATGACCTGTTAGGAGCTTACAATACACCCAGTTAGGAGAAGACCCTGTTAGGAGTCACCCAGTTAAGGGATTTGCCTAGCAGCCTTATTACGAGGTTCATGACCTGTTAGGATCAACCTCGTTAGAGGATTCAACACTCTTTTGAGAGCCACTCTGTAAGGGGACTTAAATGTTTAAGGCCTATTAGGACCTACCTAGTTAAGGGATTTAACCAGCTGCCATTGTTAGAGAACAACAGTAAGAAAATGATCTGTTACTTGCACTTCTCTTTTTTCTTAATCAGATCCAATTATAGACAACACTCTACAACTCTTAGGAAGATCTCACACTTCACTTGGATGACTTAACACAATCTCTAAGACCACCGACACAATAAATATCAACTGTGTCATCCTAAATAGCCATCTCAACTAGGTCAACCACAAAACTCTAATTACATCTTGAATTTACAATTCAAATCATAAGAGATCATCAAAGATTATTATACAAATCATTACAAAAAATCACAATGCAATATCAATCATTGGTTGATCGTAACCCATCACGGAAATCCAATCTGTACCAAAGTCAAACCCTCAAAACACTCTACTAAGCATTTCACTGATTCCAAAGAAATTCTTCCTTGAATCGTGCCAAAAAAAAATTAAATGTTTCATGCGGTTTGTGCCATGTTACCAACTTCATGTAGATCCATTGTCGATTACCGTCATAACAAAAATCATTGCCAGTTTGATGATTTCTTGACCAATCTTAAACCCTACTAAAACCTTAGAAAAACTTCATCAGAAATTTGAAAAACACCTTCCAATAAGCTTCACAAGTTCTGGTTCTGGTCATATACATCTTTCCATGATACAAGTTCACCATCGAAGCCACAACTCACCAATCATCACTGGTCGACCGATCCAATCAAAAAAACTCTTCTTTACCGGTTAAATTACTATTTCATAGACTTTAGGTCACTGCCGATAAACCCTGTCTACCAGTAAACCAAATCACTTTGATGACAAAACAAAACATCAGGAACATCATTTGCCATCAATGACAACATAAATAACTGAACATGTCATCTATTCATAGAATCTCAATCTCTTCATCACAAATAGAATTCTATCCTTTACTGGTGCAGTCATCAGTCTTCAATTACATTACCTCATCTACATCAGTTATGCCAAATGCCAACAATCTCCCCCTTTGGCATTGATAGCAACACCGATCAGACATACAATCAGAGTAACATCATCATCTGCAACTTGCTTGTCAATATCACATCATCTATCGGTTCTCCTCCTTTTGTCATATCCCCCTTAACCAATGCTTATCTCAATCTGATCTTCTGATCTTCAACTTCTCCCATATTCTGATTTCTTTTCTTTTCCCATATCTACCATATCTGATTATTTTTTTTCTTCTCCCCCTTTGACAACAGTGGCAAAGATGTAAATGCATCGCTTGTCTTTAATTCTATTGCTTCCTCTTCCATCATCTCTGCTACTCAAAGAAGAAAAATTATAACAAAGCATTAAATCAAAACTTCACATCAAACTTTCTCCCCCAAAGCAGTAGCCTGAACCTTCATCAATCCTTAGTAAAAATGAAACATGAAATCCACAGGATTGATGGATCTCCATAATTCTAGATCTTCTGGTGTAGGGGCTATCCCCTAGTTTACCTCTAAGAAAATCAAAGGTAGCCTTTGGTAAGGGCTTAGTAAAAATATCAGCTAATTGATCTTTACTCTTCACATATTCCATCTTCACCTCCTTTTCTTGAACTCTTTCCCTTAGGAAGTGATACTTTAATTCAACATGCTTGGTTTTGGAATGAAGTACAGGATTCTTGGAAATGTTTATTGCACTTGTATTATCACAATAGATAGTCATCGGTTCAGATATATCTATCTTGAATCCTTCTAGCACATTTCTCATCGATATTGCCTGCATGCAATTCATGGATGCAACTACAGACGTTGCTTTAGTTGTAGATTGAGAAACAAAATTTTGTTTCTTGCTTGTCCATGCCACTAATCTTCCTCCAAGTAGAAAAGCTCCACCTGTTGTGCTTTTCTGATCATCCACATTACCTACCCAATCAACATCAGAAAAAACATTAAAAGTAAAATCTCCTTTATAGGGATACCATAAACCATAGTCTACTATGCCTTTGAGATAGGAAAAATTGTCTTCACAACAACCATATGACTCTCCTTAGGCTCTTTTTGAAATCTAGCCACTAATCCAACATCATGAGCAATGTCTAGTTTGCTATAGAAAACATAGTGTAGCTTCCCAATCATAGATTTTTACTCTTTTTCACTAATAAGAAGGGAGTATGCCAGTAGACAGTGTTAATAGTAAATTGCTATACCGGTAAGAATTAATGCATGAAACATAAGCACAAAGTCATCCACAACACATGACACCAATATTTGTACGTGGAAACCCTATAAGGGAAAAACCACAGTGGGAAACCTTACCCACAATCAGATGATACTACTATAGATAGTAAGTGTACAAAGAGGGGTCTGCACATGCCGAAAGGCCAACAGCCTAGAGCTCACTGCTCAATCACAAATGGGAGTCACACTGACTACAATTGGATGGTTAAATCCAATAAGAATGTACTGTGCAAAATCACATCTTCATATGCTAAATTCAGTACCGGTGTAATGCTGATATGCTTCTACAAAAACATAACTTCACCTTCAGATGATGTCTTCATGTATACCTCTGCTTGATCTCGCATATATCTTTTTTCAAACCTTTTCTGCATTCCACACTTGATCTTACAAATAAGATCTTACATTTATACCATACCCTAAGACCAATTTTAGTAGGTCGGCTCTACAATAAAAACATTTTATAAATAATATAATATCTGATGCAATAACTGATTAAACATGTCATCTTAATGCATTTACAACAATAATAAATCATCTCCATAGCGTGCCATGTTGATCTAGAAAAGATAAACCTGCTGGTGTAACCCTAGATAACCTGGACCTATTTGCCAGTAAAAGGAAATATGCAAATAAGAATATATCAATGATTATTACTTCAAAATAAAGTGTCCACATGATATCTTTGACATTACAAAGTGTCTTCCATGTCATTTCAGGTACCGATGAACAATATATCCTGCTGGTGAACCATATAACAGTAACTGTTGCATAGTTTACTATTTGCTGGTGAATGTTGCTGGATCTTCAAAGTAGGTGTATTTAGTAGGTGTTGACATCAACAACAAAACCATACCAAAATACCAACAATCTCCCCCTTTGGCATTGATGGCAACACAAGATGGAAAAACCATCAAAGTGCCAAAAAAAAAAAACAACAATCTTCATTTCTCCCCCTAGGAGTGACAATACCAATCTTTAATGTGTCTTTCAAAATTTCTCCCCTAAAATCTCTTTTTCTTACCAAAAAGATAATGTTTTTCCATAGATCTCTCTCCCCCTTTGACATCAAATGCCAAAGTCACAAAAGGTCAAGTTCATACAAAATACCAACCAATTCAATATACCAACTACTCCTCCTGAGAAGTAGCTTCCTCATCAAAATACCAGAATAAAAGATTTGTCTATTTAATTCTGCTGGTTGATGACAATCATCAACTGTCTAAGTCTCTACTGGTGGTGGTATGACTCCGAGCTAATCTCTGAGATACTCAAAAGTTTCCTTAGGCAAAAGTTTTGTGAAAATATCTGCAAGCTGTTCTTTAGTATTCACATAAACCAGTTTTATCTCTTTTTCTTCAACTTTTTCCCTTAGAAAATTCAGTTTGATAGAAACTTGTTTTGTTTTAGAATGTAATACCGGATTTTTAGATATATCAATTGCTGCAGTGTTATCACAGTATAGTGTTATAGGTTCCTTGCATTTTACTTTTATATCTTTTAACATTTGCTTAAGCCAAAGTACCTATGTACAGTTTGTTGCTGCTGCAACATATTTTGACTCTGCTATTGATAAAGATGTACAACTTTGTTTCTTACTTAACCAAGAAACTAATCTCTTTCCAAGAAAGAATGCTCCTCCAATGGTGCTTTTTCTACCATCCACATCTCCTACCCAATTTGCATCTATGTATGCATATAGATCAAAATTTTCATCTTTAGGATACCATAATCCAAGATTTGTTGTGCCTTGTAAGTACCGGAAAATCCTTTTTACTGCCGATTTCTTGATTTTCCCTAGGATTACTCTGAAATCTAGAAACTATACATACTACATTCATAATATCAGGTCTGGTTTGTGTCAAATATAGTAAACCTCCTATCATATATTTGTATCTAGTTGGATTAACAGGTGTAGATTCATCCCTTTGAGATAATTTGTCATTTGTAGTCATAGGTGTGCTTACCAGTTTAGAGTTCTCCATCCCAAATTTGTTAAGTAGTTCTTTCAAGTACTTAGATTGACTCAAAAATATGCCTTTATCAGTCTGTAAAATCTATAATCCTAAAAAGACTTTTATTTCTCTGATCATAGACATTTCAAATTCTTGCTGCATTTCAAGAGAAAATTCTTTGCATAATTCATCTTCTCCTCCAAAGATTATATCATCAACAAATACTTCAATAATCAAGATGTCATCATTAGTTACTTTGTAATATAAATTGCTATCTACATTTCCTTTAGTAAAACCAATCTTTAAAAGATACTTATCCAATCTTGCATACCAAGCTCTTGGGGCTTGTTTTAATCCATACAGAGCTTTTCTTAATATGCAAACCATATCATTGTCATCTGTCAAGGAAAATCCATCAGGTTGTTGAATATAGACTTCCTCTTCAAGATCTCCATTCAAAAATGCACATTTAATATCCATTTGATAAAATTTGTAATGCTTGTGAGCTGCAAAAGCCAAGAATAATCTAACTGCCTCAATTTTGGCTACCGATGCAAAGGTTTCATTGTAATCAACTCCTTCTTTCTGAGAATATCCCTTACACACTAGTCTTGCTTTATTTCTGACAACCTTATCATCTTCATTAAGTTTGTTTCTAAATACCCATTTGGTTCCAATTACATTTTTATTTTTAGGCCGGGGAACTAATGTCCAAGTATTATTTTTCTTAATTTGTCCTAATTCTTCTTCCATAGCTTTAATCCAAAATTCATCTTCACATGCCTCATTGATAGATAATGGTTCAATTTGAGAAATAAGACATACCTCTTCATTTTCCAATCTTCCTCTTGTCGTGACTCCTTTAAATTTGCTTCCAATTATCTGATCTTCAGAATGATTCAGTCTTACATACCGAGGTGTCTTAGTCTATTGTTTTTCTTAATTTACTGTGGAATCCTCTGATGATATCGGAGTAACTGGATCATCATTCTGTACTGGTGGATTTATTGTAGGTCCATTTCTCATAATTTCTATTTTCGGTTCAGAGTCTATATACCTTGAAGTTCCTCTGAATTGTTCATCAATCTTTACATTTGTACTCTCAACAATTTTCTGTAATCTTTTATTAAAACATCTATATGCCTTGCTCCTAGATGAATAACCAAGAAATATTCCTTCATCACTTCTAGGATCAAACTTGCCAATATACTCATCTCTTCTAATATAACATTTACTTCCAAAAATTCAGAAGTACTTAAGAGTAGGAATATTACCAAAACATAGTTCATGAGGGGTCTTACTAGTTTTACCTTTGATGTGAACTTTGTTGAATGCATAGACAACAGTGCTTACTGTCTCTCTCCAGTACACATGTGGTAGATTAGCTTCTAATAACATACTTCTTGTTGCATCCAAAATAGTTCTATTTTTTCTTTCAACAACTCCATTCTGTTGTGGTGTCCAAGGTGTTGATAACTATCTTTTGATTCCATTTACTTCACAGAATGTATTAAAATCTTTAGATGTGAATTCTCCTCCTTGATCTGATCTTAAACATTTAATTTTCTTACCGGTTTCATTTTAAACCATTGCTTTGAATAGTTTGAACTTCCCAAGTGCCTCTGATATTTCTCTGAGAAAAGTAACCCAGCACATTCTAGAATAATCATCAATAATTAGCATGAAATATCTATCACCTTGTAAACTTTTAGTTCTAGCTAGACCACATAAATCAGTGTGAATTAAATCAAGGGCATTATTGGATTTTTCTGGAATACTTTTGAAACTAGCTCTAACTTGTTTTCCAAATTAACATTCCTTGCAAATTGTATTATGAGGTTTCACAATTTTAGGTAGATCTCTAACTGCCTTAGAAGTACTGATTTTTACCATGCAATCAAAATTTACATGACATAGTCTTTTATGCCATAGCCAACTTTCATCTATATGTGCAATTAAGCATGCCTTTTCACTGTTATTCAAATGAAAGATATTACCTCTAGTCTGATTACCGGTTGCAATTTCCAAACCAGTTCTATTCATGATTTTCCATTTTCCATTTTTAAATTGTAACTGAAAACCTTTCTCAACTAATTGACCAACACTTAAAAGATTATGTTTTAATCCTTCAACATAGTAGACATTGTCAGTGTTGTGTTTACCATCAAGAGATATTGAACCATTACCTTTGATTGAACAGGCTTTGTGTAGCGTCCTAAAATTGCGACACTTGCAATTTCGACTGCATTTCGGTCTTCACAATGGCGACGCAACACGCAACCTGAATGGAGACCCTGAAACTTGCTCACGACACTGAAAACTGCATTTTTCAAGCACCTTGGCCTGAACCTCCTTGCACCCTGCTATCCCGGGAGGTGGGACCAGAGCGCCCAGCGCCCTGGTCCTTCAGGACCAGGGTGCCCAGCGCCCTGGTCCCCAGGACCAGGGCGCCCAGCGCCCTGGTCCCTGGGTCCTATTTTGGGCCCGGTCTCCTAAGGGGTCTCGGGTCTTTTTGTTTGCAAATTGGAAATTAACTTTCCTGGTCGACCTAAGGTCGGGAAAATCAGTCTATCAGCCCTAAATGACAAGTATATAAACTACATTTTTCTCTCTCATTTGGATATAACACATACATGATGAAAAAGGCGTGGGAACTATACTCAAGCATTCAAGCATTCCTTTCAAGTCTCCATTCAAGGCTAAGTGTTGCATTCAAGACAAGGATTCAACCATTGAAGAGGAGATCACATACTACATGCTACAACATACAACATACAACATACAACATACAACATACAACATACAACATACAACATACAACATACAACATACAACATCTAAACCTTCGCACATAAGGATACAAACATCCTTAGAACAAGGTATTAGTACTTGTTTTACATACATTTACATTTACAGCGCTTGCTCATTTCTTGGTTAATTCCAAAACCGGGGTTTGACCTAAAGGCAAACCCCTAATCCCTAACCCCCCAATCGTCTTCGCTTTTCTGTGTGTAGGTTGCAGGTACGCGGCTGAAATTGAAGATCTGGAATCCTTGTGCAGAGACGAACGAATCCCCCTTCGTTTCGCGGATTTTTCGGAGGACCGTGGCGCCGGGCACCATCGTCCTGACAACTTTTGCTCAAATTTGCAGGACAGCGCCGTATCGACATTTTACTGCTAATTCCAGGTCCGCAGCTTCATACTGTATTCCTATCTCAGTTTATAAGCAAATCTTTATCACTTTCTATGCATGCTTAGCTTAATTCTCCTATCAACATTCTTTACGAAAGAGGGTAGCCTTACTGTCTTAACTCTTGAAACACATTTAGCATCCAATCTTGCATTGCGTGGGATTGGATCTTGTGGGTTTCAACCCCTCTTTTGAATGTAAAGTCTCTCCCCTAAGTGAAAACCATCGAATCCTAGCGAACCTCCCTTCTCTCTCCTCGGAGTTGGAAGAGGGGAGAACAACTAGGGTTCGATCGTGATTTTCCGCTTTACATTTTGGTGAACCTGATGTGAACATCCTTTCTGATTTTTCATGCTTAGATTTGAAAAAATTGATTACATTTCCATGTTTGATCTTTTGCAAAATTTTAGAGGTGATTGCATAAAAACCCTAAATTTTCTTTTTAGTAATTGAACCTGCGAAATGTCTAAATGTTAATGCCTATTTCAGATCTGCCCTTCTATTACAAATTTTTAATTCATATTTGTGCTTTAATTCTGAAAATTAAGTGGTTAAATGTCAAAACCCTAATTTTTGAAACCCTCTGGATTCAACCTTTGTCCGACAATTTCACTGATCAAAACATCTTCAAATCAGCTGTAACTTTGGATTCCGCAATAAAATCACAATATCTTTCATCCCTGAAAATTTGGAAAAAAGTTGCGAGGACCGTGGCGCCGAGCGCCATCATCCCTGACATTTTTCCCGAAATTTCGGGAGCGAGATCTTACTGTATTTTCCTGCTAAAATCCAGAATTTTGGCTGATTTTATCAATTTTAACACCTTCAAAATAACAGTCAAAGTTGGTCTTGTGATTGCTTGGATTAAGGCTTCTAAACATTTAAAAATCATTGAAATTGAAATTTTGTGTCAAAATTGTGTTCTTACTGTCCTAAATCTGAAAAGTGTGTTATCATTCATTAAAAATTTCAGTGCTTTATTCAAATTCTTGCATTTTGTGACTTTTGAAATTAAGTGCTTAATTACAACAACTTTGATTTCCACTTTCAAAATTGAATTTTGCGTGAAATTGAGTCAATTTTCAAAATTCAAAATTTGCATTGCTCTTGACATTCCCTCTAAAATCATAAAATTCAAAATTTCAGTTTCCCTCTCTTTTTCAAAATTCAAATTTTTGCATTTTTCGACAATCTTGATAGGGTTCAATTTCGAGATTACAACTTTAATTTGGCCTATCTACAGATCGTAAAATCACTCAATTTTTTCAGATTAGCTCTAAAATCATCATACCTTTCATCCCTGCAAATTTCAAAAAAAGTTGCAAGGACCGTGTTGCACTTCGGGCACCACGGTCCCGGGCATTTTTTCCGAAATTTCGGGAGACTGTTGTGATTGCATTTAACAGCTTAAATCCAGAAGATTGGCTGATTTTACTGAAAATTGCTACCTCTAAATTCAAAATCTTCTCTCTCTTTCTAGTGCATGAGTTTTACAACAATAAGCCCTACTTACACTATTCCCGTTAGACGAAGCCATAGAATTAAGTCTTTCCAAGGTTTAACTACTGAGGAGATGGAACCTAATTTGAATAGCCTTTTTAACGAGGACATGGGTAATTCCTCTAATCCTCCTATTGATGAAGAAGCTCTCCATGAGGTTTCTGAAGAACAACTTTCGAAATTGGATAACCAATTTGATGATTTTCGACAATGGATGTCTCAAGAATACCCTGATAGTCAAGCTCTTCCTTTAATTGAGGGTCTAAAACGTATGCTTCAAAGTGATAAGAATGGAATTGATATTTTGCGTGGTATTGCACACATTGTGGATTCGAATGTGATGCCTATGAAAAGTTGTGCTGAAAATTTAGGTTATACACAACCTCCTACTCAAGTCAATCATTCTATTCCTTTGACAACTCCTATTGCTAGTATACCTACCTTTACATCAAACATCATGGCTACTTCTATACAAGACATTCCTCCTGTGATTACTAGTCATGGGGGCAACCCTTCTTCTTCAATTAACCCTCTTCCTTCATTCAATCCGACTTCTTCATTCATTCCTTCAATGAGTGTCCCTATTATATCTCCACAAATGAACATGACGCAAGGGGGCAATTCATTTAACCATTCCATTCCTCCTTGTAGTATTCCTCCTGTCCAATCATCTCCTATGACTAATTATCATAGAGTCCCACCACCTTACTCTTTACCTTCTTTCAATAACATAACACCTCCATCTCAATCTAACACATCTAATATGAACTCTTCGACTGAAGCGACCATTAACAATCTTGCACAAACTGTCTCTTCTTTACAGCAACAAATTGCCTCTATGAATCAATCTAAGTTTAGTGTGCCCACATTTGATGTTGCGAGCCCACTTTCTCTTGACATTGTTCGAGCTATCCCTCCTAAACATGTTGAAATCCCGCATTTGGAACTTTATAATGGTAAAGGAGATCCTCTAACACATGTTAAGACTTTTCAAACAATATGTACCGATTTTGCTTATGACCAAAGGTTGCTTGCAAAACTGTTTACTAGAACATTAAGAGACAAAGCCCTACAATGGTATTGCTCGTTGCCTTCTTATTCTATTACTTCTTTCGAACAACTTGCAAATGCTTCCATTCAACAATTTCAAAACAATATAAGTCCTAAAGTTACTTTGATTGATTTAATGCATTGTAAACAAGGTGTTAAAGAAAAAGTGACTGATTTCATTGGTAGATATAAGCATTTGTATGCTCAAATTTCTTTTCCAGTACCTGACAATGATATTCAAAGAATCTTTATTTCTAATTTACAAAAAGATATTCGAGACAAACTTCTGTTTTCTGAGTTTACTTCTTTCCAACAGTTGTGCGCCACTCTTCACAATTATCAACTGACTGTGAGTCAAATGGAACAATCACATCCTATGGCTCCGAGTGATAAGGGTGATAGCAGTCAACAACCATTTGGGAAGTTTAAACCGAATAGAGATTCCATCAAATTCAATGAAAACATCATCAACAACAATGTGAATGCAGCATCAGGTGTGCCTCCTATTTCTAAATTTTTCAAGAAAGAAAGAAAGTATACTCCTTTGAATGAATCATTGCATAGTATTATGAATAAGTTATTGGAACAAAATGTGCTTACTCTTCCTCCTATAAGACAAATTGATCCTACAAAGATTACTTCACCTTATTTTGATAACAAAGCTTTTTGTCAATTTCACCATCAGCCTGGGCATGATACTGAAAAATGTTTTTCTTTAAAGGGTAAAATTCAAGATTTGATTGATAACAATATTATCTCTGTTTCTGGAGTGAATGATAAAAGCAACACATCTATAGCTCCTCCTAACCAAAATCTTCAGATTTTCACTGATCCATTGCCTTCTCATACCTCTAATGCAATTGAGGCTAATGATTCATCTCTCTCATCTGATGGTCTTGTGTCTATGACTCCGAATGTGATTAACTTTGTAGAGCAGCAAGAAATCCCTAAAGAACCTTCCATCACATTTGATTCCAGTGAAACCATTAGGGCACCTGATGGTCCTTTATACATAGTTGCAAAAGTTAAGAATACACCTTGCCGTGGAGTGCTTATTGATCCTTCGTGCATGGTTAATGTTATTACTGAAGAATTTCTTTTTAATTTGCAATTGAATCAAGTGATATATGACAAAACAGATGTGATTGTGAAGCTATTTGATGCATTTTCTTCTCCTGCAATTGGTTCTATTACATTGCCTATTGAGGTCCATAACAAATCTCTTGATGTGAACTTTGCTATTATTCCATCTTCCGAACAATTTCGTGTGAAGCTTGGCTATCCTTGGCTATCTTCCATGAAAGCTATTGCTTCTCCTATTCATAAGTGTTTGAAATTTCCCCATAATGGTGAAGTTGTTACTGTCAATCATAGTCTCTTTAAACCAGCTGAAAGAACCTCTAGTGTTCCTATTGATTACTTTTGGCCTAAACAATTCCAATCTCTTCCTCCGTGAAGTGATCATCTTTTCAAATCTTATCAAAAGTGGAAAACAGATATGATCCTATCTCTAAGTGAACCTAGAGCACCTAAACTTGATATTCCTATCATTCTTGAGAAGGAAGTTCTTCCTTTGAAAGATAAAACTAATGTCTTTCCTCAAGAAGATTCTCAACCCATCCCTATGGATGTGACTATGTCTATACCTAATAAACTTCCTAAGAGTAGACCTATACCTCCTCGTCATGATGGACTTGGTCTTCTCCCTAAACCAAATATTCCTCCTTTATATGGAGCAGTTCCTCCTCCTTCTTTTTATAGAGAGAAGAGACCTTCTTCTTCTCCTATTATCCAGCCTAAGAGACCACAACCTAAAGACCCAAGTGCTAAGGATGAGAACATTCCTCCTCCTCAGTCTTCTCCACTTCCTACTAAGACTAGACAAAATCGTTCTGCACGTGAACGCCGACGAAAGCGTCGTCTTAGAGCTCAGGCAGCTGCTTCTCAAACTTTGCAATCTACAAAAACACCTTCAACAAGCATGATTCCATTTTCTCCTCAGCCGGACATTGAGCCTAAATCTCCTAAACATAAGATGCATGATGGTCTTGATCCTGTGCGAGTTAAAGATCCTATTTTTATAAATCTTGATGATGATATGGATGAAAATGTTATTCATGATGAAAATGTTACTCCTCTTGCTTTTGATAGTGAATATGAACTTGTTGATGTTGATAACCATTTATCTAATGAATTTTCTAAAGCACTTATCCTAGCTCCTAGAGAAGAACAATGTGGCTCGGAACATGAACATAGCCCTTGTTTGGATCTTGTGATAGCTCCATCTGCTGTGTTGGATGTTCCTCCTCTGGCGTGTTCCCTGCCTTCCCGAAACATTGATCAGCAAGATCGGGGGGTAGATGACATGCTAGACTAGTTACATTAGCATAGCAGATTCTCTCCCCCTCTCTTTTGTTACTTCTTCTATGTGTTATTCTCATTCTTCTATTTGTTGTCCTTGGTGTTGTCTACTTGAGGACGATGCAAAGCATTGAGATCTCTCGATCTCTCTCATGTTGACTCAAAAGACACATGTGTTCCCTTCTTCTAGGTGACCTTCCTTGATTGGGGAATGAAGAACAATTATGCATACATACATATGATATATATACATGAATTATCATACAGCATACTGACCCCGAGGAAAGCGAAGTCACCTTGTGCTTTGTGTTTTGTGTCTATCATCCTTGGGTTTATCTCACACTTGGGGGCTAAATCCTTGCGATAACGTGCTCCTTTCCTTTCTCAGTTCTTATGTGTATCACTACGTTAAAACAATCACCCCCGGTGAGGCATGTGTGATCGCTTTAACGTAGGGGGGCATACATCCCGTTCATATCTTTTCAAGATACTTGAAAATTTCTTGGCAAATTTAGCCTTGCCTTGAAAATTTTTGATATCTTTCTTGCATGACTCATAGTGAGGGAGCCTTACTACTGACAGTCATGGTTCTCCCTCGTGATCTTCCCTTTTACTTTGTCAATCGAAGTCGTAAGATCCTTAGTCCACTGGGGGCTTGGTGTATCTTGCCTCCTTGACATGGTGAAAGTCTTTCAATGTTGTTTCCTTGTACTTTACCGGAAGTATGAGCATACATACTCCTGCTAAAGTGGGGGCTAAATGTAGCGTCCTAAAATTGCAACACTTGCAATTTCGACTGCATTTCGGTCTTCACGATGGTGACGCAACACGCAACCTAAATGGAGACCCTGAAACTTGCTCACGACACTGAAAACTGCATTTTTCAAGCACCTTGGCCTGAACCTCCTTGCACCCTGCTGTCCCGAGAGGTGGGACCAGAGCGCCCAACGCCCTGGTCCCTAGGTCCTATTTTGGGCCCGGTCTCCTAAGGGGTCTCGGGTCTTTTTGTTTGGAAATTGGAAATTAACTTTCCTGGTCGGCCTAAGGTCGGGAAAATCAGTCTATCAGCCCTAAATGACAAGTATATAAACTACATTTTTCTCTCTCATTTGGATATAACACATACATGATGAAAAAGGTGTGGAAACTATACTCAAGCATTCAAGCATTCAAGCATTCCTTTCAAGTCTCCATTCAAGGCTAAGTGTTGCATTCAAGACAAGGATTCAACCATTGAAGAGGAGATCACATACTACATGCTACAACATACAACATACAACATACAACATACAACATCTAAACCTTCGCACATAAGGATACAAACATCCTTAGAACAAGGTATTAGTACTTGTTTTACATACATTTACATTTACAGCGCTTGCTCATTTCTTGGTTAATTCCAAAACCGGGGTTTGACCTAAAGGCAAACCCCTAATCCCTAACCCCCCAATCGTCTTCGCTTTTCTATGTGTAGGTTGCAGGTACGCGACTGAAATTGAAGATCTGGAATCCTTGTGCAGAGACGAACGAATCCCCCTTCGTTTCGCGGATTTTTCGGAGGACCGTGGCGCCGGGCACCATCGTCCTGACAACTTTTGCTTAAATTTGCAGGACAGCGCCGTATCGACATTTTACTGCTAATTCCAGGTCCGCAGCTTCGTATTGTATTCCTATCTCAGTTTATAAGCGAATCTTTATTACTTTCTATGCATGCTTAGCTTAATTCTCCTATCAACATTCTTTACAAAAGAGGGTAGCCTTTCTGCCTTAACTCTTGAAACACATTTAGCATCCAATCTTGCATTGCGTGGGATTGGATCTTGTGGGTTTCAACCCCTCTTTTGAATGTAAAGTCTCTCCCCTAAGTGAAAACCATCGAATCCTAGCGAACCTCCCTTCTCTCTCCTCGGAGTTGGAAGAGGGGAGAACAACTAGGGTTCGATCGCGATTTTCCGCTTTACACTTTGTCATCTCCGAATCTTACTAAACCTCCATTGCATTCTTCAAAGTTCAAGAATTTACCTTTGTCTCCAGTCATGTGATGTGTGTATCCTAAGTCAATAATCCATTCATCCTTTGATTCAACTTTAGCTGCTAGGGCTTGTTTTACCAGTTGAGCAATAGGTGCCGGTTGATCTTCTATTATAGCAACAAAGACCCATCCATTGTCTGTTGGATCCTCATCAGAATTATCAGTCACACCTTCATCAGCAATGTAACAAGATTTATCTTTGTTTTTCTTAAATCTATATCTCTGATATTCAGGATTAGGTTTGTATGTTCTTCTAGCTTCTTCTCTTAGTCTAGCATTTCTATCAGGGCATCTTGAAGCCATATGACCAATCTTATTGCAGTTAAAACATTTAAAGGGTGCTTTACCTTCATACTTACTTCCAATTGGGCCTTTTGGCATTTTTCTTGCAAATAGTGCTTCAATTTCTTCAAGCTCTTCATTCTCCTTCCTGGTTTCTTCAAGTTCTCTTGCATAAAAGGCTCTGCAGTTTTATTTGTCAAAGGATGGAGTAGATGATGTTGATGCTTTGAAGGCCAAATCAGTTTTTATAGTAGTAACAGGACCAAATTCCTCAATTTCAAAAGCTGAAAGTTTTCCAATCAATGTATCCCTAGTTACTGATGTATTAGACATTGTTCTCAACTCATTTATAGCAGTAACCTTCATTTTATATGCCAGTGGCAAACCTCTTAAGATTTTTGAAACAATCTCATCTTCACTCAAGGTTCCTCCACAACATTTGATACCCAAAACAATTTCATTTACTCTTTCCATAAAAGCAGAAATCCTTTCATCTTCTTCCATTTTTAGATGTTCATACCAGACTCGGAAGCTTTCAAGTTTTGCAATTTTGACTGTGGAATCCCCTTCATTTAGTGTTTCCAAATGATCCCAAATAGGTTTAGCAGTAGACCTATCTGATAATCCCATGATTTGTTGATCTGATAATGTGCTCAAGAGTGCTTCTCTTGCTTTGCAATCATTTTCTTCATCTTTAGCTAAAGTAGTGGGAGTAGTCTGACCAGCTACAACAGCAGTATAACCATTCTTAGTAACTTCCCAGATGTGTTTACCAATGCAATTTAGATGTGTCTCCATTCTGATTTTCCATATCCCATAGTTGGTTCCATCAAGTTTAGGACTATCCTTTCTGAAATAATTAGTAGACATTGGATCTCCTTAAGTTATTAAACTTCTGCAAAAAGAGGACTAGGCTCTGATACCAATTGTAGGTCCCAGAGACAACTGAGAAGGGGGGGGGGGTGAATCAGTTGTCTAATAAATTCAAACCAAAAACTTATTAACCAACTTAATGCTTAATATTTGTAAATCAGTTAAGTATGCCGGTAGATAGTGTTAATAGTAAATTGCTATACCGGTAAGAATTAATGCATGAAACATAAGCACAAAGTCATCCACAACACATGACACCAATATTTGTAGGTGGAAACCCTGTAAGGGAAAAACCACGGTGGCAAACCTTACCCACAATTAGATGATACTACTGCAGATAGTAAGTGTACAAAGAGGGGTCTACACATGCAGAAAGACCAACAGCCTAGAGCTCACTACTCAATCACAAATGGGAGTCACACTGACTACAGTTGGATGGTTAAATCCAATAAGAATGTACTGTGCAAAATCACATCTTCATATGCTAAATTCAATACCGGTGTAATGCTGATATGCTTCTACAAAAACATAACTTCACCTTCAGATGATGTCTTTGTGTATACCTCTGCTTGATCTCGCATATATCTTTTTTCAAACCTTTTCTGCATTCCACACTTGATCTTACAAATAAGATCTTACATTTATACCATACCCTAAGACCAATTTTAGTAGATTGGCTCTACAATAAAACCATTTTATAAATAATATAATATCCGATGCAATAATCGATTAAACATGTCGGCTTAATGCATTTACAACAATAATAAATCATCTCCATAGCATGCCATGTTGATCTAGAAAAGATAAACCTGTCGGTGTAACCCTAGATAACCTGGACCTATTTGCCAGTAAAAGAAAATATGCAAATAAGAATATATCAATGATTATTACTTCAAAATAAAGTGTCCACATGATATCTTTATCCCAAAAGGGGGGCCACAAAAAGGGCTTCAAAAAGGGGGGCCACAAAAAGTGGTCCTATTTTTATGCCAAAAACATAACATAGCGTCTGTTGTGGCCCCCCTAAAATTTTAACTTTTTTTTTGAATTTTAAAATCTCTTCAATGAGAAATTAGCTAACACCTTGTAGTTTATGCCAGATTTTTCGGCTAATTTTTTAATGAGTATATGATTTTTTACTAATTTTCGAAGTGGACACATCATGAAAAACAAAAATTTGAGCGTGCTCCCCCCTAAAATAATTGAAAACTAATCAAAAGTCAATTTTTTTTATTTTAAATTGTGTAGAATGGAGTCTAGTTTCTAAAAATGCAAGTTTTTTCAAAATCTAATGAACATGTAAAAATCTCTACCCAAAATAGTGCATGTTGGTTTTTGATAAAAAATGTAGACACTGACAAAAGAAATTATAGATGAAAGACTTAATGAAATCAAAATTTAAAATAAATTATATTGTTGGATAGCTAAGAGGGAGCTCAAGTTTACCACAATATTTTTTTTAACTTCATTGAAACACGTGCAAACCCAATGGAGAGCACGGCAAAAAATATATCAAAATTTTCAATGTTCTAATAAAAATATGTCTCTAGCTTGAAATGGTCGTCCAAACCTTTGGGTTGGATGCCCAAGGAAAATCTAACCCACAGGTTTGGTGTTTCCCAAAGTGGGCCATTTGGCATGCACCAAATATGGCACTCTCCTTATTTGGTGTGTGCCAAATGTGATCAATGGGTTTTCGCATCTGTCGCGTGCCAAATATGGTCCATATTCCACATTTGGCATGTGCAAAATAGGGAGAGTGCCAAATGTGTACATAGAAATAGTGTTTAGTTGAAACAATATGTACATAGAAAGAATGTCCCATTAGCTATCTCTCTCCTTTTATATCTATCTGTACCTATTGTGTCCCTTATCAATCCCTCCTTAGGCTCTAAGTAAATCACCTCTATTTCCCTTTTGTATATTTCTCTCTCCCTGTCCAATTATCACCCTACAGGTATTTGTACCTCTTTCTTGTTTTGTGAACTCTCCCCCTCACCTATATCTACCTTTACCATCTATAAGTATCTCAAAAAATCACCATCTACCCCTCCTTCACTCTTTCTCTTTGTTCCTTTGTCTCTCATTTTATATCTCACTCCCCTCTCTCAATTATGGCCTCTCTCTCATCTCTCTCCACCTATCGAGGTATCCACCTCTATCCATCTCACATTCAGCTGTCAAGGCATCCATATTCATCCATGTCCCATTACCCTCCTCTGAGTTAGATATCCCATTACCCACCTTTATCTCCCTTCACTCGTAGTTCCATATCTCTATGAACCAGATCCTTATTCTCTCTCCCCTTACCTCTTATCTCCCTTCATTCTTATATCCCTACTCTTCTTTGTCCCTCCCCTCTCTAGCTCTCACAATTCCCTTATTCCCTATCCCTCTATATCTCCCTCTCCATCCATACACCCATCTCATTCCCTCTCTCACCTCTTTCCCTCGGTCTCTCCCCCACTTTCTTCATATTTACCTCTCTATCCCCCCCACCCTCCTTAAACCCCCATTTCACCTCTCTCTCCCCTTTGAGCTTCTCACCTCTCTTCCCCTCTATGTCCTTTATCCCTAAGTATCTCATTCCATTCATGTTTACCTCTCTATCACCTCCACCCTCCTTAAACCCCCATATCTCCTCTACCTCCCCTCTAGGTCTCCCACCTCCCTTCCCCTCTATGTCCTTTATCCACAAGTATCTTATTCCCTTCATGTTTACCTTTGTATCCTCCTCATCCTCCTTAATCTCTCATCTATGCCTCTCACCTCTCTTCTTGTCTATGTTCTTCATCCACAAATATGTCTTTTCCTTCATGTTTATATCTCTATCCCCCCACCCTCCTCAAAACCCCATCTCACCTCTCTCCCCCCTCTAGGCCTTTGACCTTCCTTCCTCTCCGTGTCCTTTATCTGCTTGTTCCCTTCATGTTTACCTATCTATACCCTCCACCCTCCTTAAACATCAATACCTATCTCTCCCCTCTAGACCTCTCAACTCCATTCCCATCTATGCCCTTTATCACCAAGTCTTTTAGTCCCTTTGAATGTTTACCTCTATATCCCCCCCACCGTCCTTAAACCCCCATATCACCCCTCTCCCCCCTTTATGTTTCTTACCTCTCAAAAATTATCTTAGTAGTTAAATCTCCCTAGATTGGCCCATCTTTATCTCCCTTCCCTCGTAGTTCCATCTCTTTATGAACTAGATCTCATATTATCTCTCTCCCCTTACCTCTTCTCTCTCTTAATTCTTATAGATACATACTCTTCTTTGTCCCTCCCCTCTCTAGATCTCACAATTCCCTTATTCCCTTATCCCTTGAGCTATATACCTCTCCATCCTTACACCCATCTAATTCCCTCTCTCACCTCTTTCCCTCAGTTTCTTCCACAATCCCTCCTCTCTCTAGGTCTCTCCCACACTTTCTTCATGCTTACCTCTCTATCACCCAACCTTCCTTAAACCCCCATCTCATATCTCTCTCCCCTTTGTGCTTCTCACCTCTCTTCCCCTCTACATGTCCTTTATCCCACCTCTTTCTCTCTCTCCTCTAAGCCTCTTCGGTCTCCCTTCCCCTCTATGTCCTTTATCCCCAAGTATCTCATTCCCTTCATGTTTACCTTTGTATCCTCCTCATCCTCCTTATGGCCTTTTACCTCCCTTCCCCTCTATGTCCTTTATACCCAAATCTATCGACCTCACTTTCTTACTCACACCCTTCCCTCTCTAGGTTTGTCCCTCACTTTCTTCCTCACTCTCTCCTCTCTCTAGGTATCTCCCTCACTTTCTTCCTCATTCTTTCCCCTCTCTAGGTATCTCTATTCCCTCCTTACCCCTATTTCTAACTCTCCTACAATCTCACATTCTCTCTCTCTCTCTTTGTTCTTGTGTACCTCCTCTTCTTTCTCCCTCCTTCTATAAGTGTTGCACCCCCTTTATTTCCCCCTCCCTCCACATCTCACCCTCCATCCTTACCTCATATGGTTTAGCATATCAGTTTATAGGGTATATGATTATTGTATAGGGTTGAGGATTTATCATATTGGGTCATACTATCTAGGGTATTTGTTATAGGTTTTAAATGGTTTAATTTTTATGGTTGTGGCTATCAAACTATAGGGTTAAGGGTATTGATTACATGGTTTATAGTATTTGATGTATACTTGACTTTTTGGAGTATTTGTATAGAGTTTGGAGTTTTGATTGAGGCCAAAAGACTTATGGGTGAGGGTCATGTGTCTATGTGTGTCTCTCACTTTTCACCTCCCTTTGATCTTTTTGTTTTCCTCTTATCAGTCTCCAAAATTTTTCCAAATTTATCAAAGGTTAAAAAATTTCAATGGAAGTCATTTGGCTAGCACCATCTGCACTAAAAAATGGTTATATGAGACCCTTGACTCATGATCCAAGCTCACATTCTCTCATTTTCTCTTCTTTTTGTGCATGATCAGACAAAAAAATTCTTTTTGCATGGTGTTGACATTTTATGCAAGCTTATTTTATACATTCCATCAACTCTCCACTACCTTTTTTTTCATTTGGCAACGTCGAAGAGGAAGAACCTAGTTTTTTTTAATCAAATTTGAATAAGTGAGGTAATATTTTTTTGTTTTTAGAATTCAAATACTTATTAAGTGTTATTTTGTTTAAATGTTAGAATAAAATTGTTTTGTCAAAATTGATTATAATCCTATTAGATTTACATTACATTTAACAATGCATTTGAAGGAAGTTGCATAAGAAAATTATTTGTTTAGTGGTTTACAACAAAATTTGGAATTTCATACATCCTTTTTAAGATTTTATGAAATAATTTAAAAAAGGAACACACAAAATAATTTCAATTTCATATATCCATTTTAACATATGCATAATTAGGACAGTCATGTTGGCATTTTGATGATTATGTTGTGATTGTCATTCATGGACACACACTTGCTATGAGATCACTTTGAGAATGTATGAATTATGCTAAACCGGTAATTGTTCCAAACCAGTATCATGTTGTAGCCTTTAGACTACTGTTGTTATGCAAAAAGTGTTTACCGATCTCAAGTGGTATAAAGACCAAAGCGGCATAGAGAGATCAAGCGGTTTAAGGATCTCAAGCAGAGCAGAGCAAAGGAGCTAGAAGTGGCAGTTATCTTTTTCCCAGTCTTCAATTTTTGTAAACCGGTAATCCGTTAAACCGGTATTACTCTGAGTCACCAACCAGTAACCAGAAAGTTGGACAAACTGGTAATACTCTGTGATGAGTTACCAACCGGTATATTTTGTGATGAGTTACCATCCACCGACACTTTGACAGAGTTTTTGTGTCAAGTTATCAAATGTGTCTAGATACAATGAACCTAGGAACTTGTAATGAAATCCCATTGGACCGACATGAAATCAGATTCGTTTTAAGGACATCATTACCTCTTGAATGTGCGATCTTAACTAAGAAGTTCAAGTTTGTGAGTTGTAATAGAGTAAGGAGTTACTAAAGACTGAAGTAATGCTGAAATGCATTAGCTATGAGCTACAATGGATCTAATCAAGTAGACTGTGCCATTTTGCTAGATCATTCACTTGTTGATTACTCACATCTTTGACAAGTTAGAAACCCTTAACCGAGTAGGCCCAGAGAAGCCTTTGTAAATCCTCTAACAAGGTGGTTCACATCTATGGATCTGAAATCCTCTCACAAGGTAGTCTTTAATTGGACTTATCTCCTAATAGAGATTGAGATTCCTAACAGGATCTTTTCTGGTAAAGAGCATTGTATGACCTTAACTGGTCTGGTTACTATTCTGCAGATAGTTACTTGTGAGTTTCATCAAATTTGAATAAGTGAGGTAATATTTTTTTGTTTTTAGAATTCAAATACTTATTAAGTGTTATTTTGTTTAAATGTTAGAATAAAATTGTTTTGTCAAAATTGATTATAATCCTATTAGATTTACATTACATTTAACAATGCATTTGAAGGAAGTTGCATAAGAAAATTATTTGTTTAGTGGTTTACAACAAAATTTGGAATTTCATACATCCTTTTTAAGATTTTATGAAATAATTTAAAAAAGGAACACACAAAATAATTTCAATTTCATATATCCATTTTAACATATGCATAATTAGGACAGTCATGTTGGCATTTTGATGATTATGTTGTGATTGTCATTCATGGACACACACTTGCTATGAGATCACTTTGAGAATGTATGAATTATGCTAAACCGGTAATTGTTCCAAACCAGTATCATGTTGTAGCCTTTAGACTACTGTTGTTATGCAAAAAGTGTTTACCGATCTCAAGTGGTATAAAGACCAAAGCGGCATAGAGAGATCAAGCGGTTTAAGGATCTCAAGCAGAGCAGAGCAAAGGAGCTAGAAGTGGCAGTTATCTTTTTCCCAGTCTTCAATTTTTGTAAACCGGTAATCCGTTAAACCGGTATTACTCTGAGTCACCAACCAGTAACCAGAAAGTTGGACAAACTGGTAATACTCTGTGATGAGTTACCAACCGGTATATTTTGTGATGAGTTACCATCCACCGACACTTTGACAGAGTTTTTGTGTCAAGTTATCAAATGTGTCTAGATACAATGAACCTAGGAACTTGTAATGAAATCCCATTGGACCGACATGAAATCAGATTCGTTTTAAGGACATCATTACCTCTTGAATGTGCGATCTTAACTAAGAAGTTCAAGTTTGTGAGTTGTAATAGAGTAAGGAGTTACTAAAGACTGAAGTAATGCTGAAATGCATTAGCTATGAGCTACAATGGATCTAATCAAGTAGACTGTGCCATTTTGCTAGATCATTCACTTGTTGATTACTCACATCTTTGACAAGTTAGAAACCCTTAACCGAGTAGGCCCAGAGAAGCCTTTGTAAATCCTCTAACAAGGTGGTTCACATCTATGGATCTGAAATCCTCTCACAAGGTAGTCTTTAATTGGACTTATCTCCTAATAGAGATTGAGATTCCTAACAGGATCTTTTCTGGTAAAGAGCATTGTATGACCTTAACTGGTCTGGTTACTATTCTGCAGATAGTTACTTGTGAGTTTCATCAAATTTGAATAAGTGAGGTAATATTTTTTTGTTTTTAGAATTCAAATACTTATTAAGTGTTATTTTGTTTAAATGTTAGAATAAAATTGTTTTGTCAAAATTGATTATAATCCTATTAGATTTACATTACATTTAACAATGCATTTGAAGGAAGTTGCATAAGAAAATTATTTGTTTAGTGGTTTACAACAAAATTTGGAATTTCATACATCCTTTTTAAGATTTTATGAAATAATTTAAAAAAGGAACACACAAAATAATTTCAATTTCATATATCCATTTTAACATATGCATAATTAGGACAGTCATGTTGGCATTTTGATGATTATGTTGTGATTGTCATTCATGGACACACACTTGCTATGAGATCACTTTGAGAATGTATGAATTATGCTAAACCGGTAATTGTTCCAAACCAGTATCATGTTGTAGCCTTTAGACTACTGTTGTTATGCAAAAAGTGTTTACCGATCTCAAGTGGTATAAAGACCAAAGCGGCATAGAGAGATCAAGCGGTTTAAGGATCTCAAGCAGAGCAGAGCAAAGGAGCTAGAAGTGGCAGTTATCTTTTTCCCAGTCTTCAATTTTTGTAAACCGGTAATCCGTTAAACCGGTATTACTCTGAGTCACCAACCAGTAACCAGAAAGTTGGACAAACTGGTAATACTCTGTGATGAGTTACCAACCGGTATATTTTGTGATGAGTTACCATCCACCGACACTTTGACAGAGTTTTTGTGTCAAGTTATCAAATGTGTCTAGATACAATGAACCTAGGAACTTGTAATGAAATCCCATTGGACCGACATGAAATCAGATTCGTTTTAAGGACATCATTACCTCTTGAATGTGCGATCTTAACTAAGAAGTTCAAGTTTGTGAGTTGTAATAGAGTAAGGAGTTACTAAAGACTGAAGTAATGCTGAAATGCATTAGCTATGAGCTACAATGGATCTAATCAAGTAGACTGTGCCATTTTGCTAGATCATTCACTTGTTGATTACTCACATCTTTGACAAGTTAGAAACCCTTAACCGAGTAGGCCCAGAGAAGCCTTTGTAAATCCTCTAACAAGGTGGTTCACATCTATGGATCTGAAATCCTCTCACAAGGTAGTCTTTAATTGGACTTATCTCCTAATAGAGATTGAGATTCCTAACAGGATCTTTTCTGGTAAAGAGCATTGTATGACCTTAACTGGTCTGGTTACTATTCTGCAGATAGTTACTTGTGAGTTTCATCAAATTTGAATAAGTGAGGTAATATTTTTTTGTTTTTAGAATTCAAATACTTATTAAGTGTTATTTTGTTTAAATGTTAGAATAAAATTGTTTTGTCAAAATTGATTATAATCCTATTAGATTTACATTACATTTAACAATGCATTTGAAGGAAGTTGCATAAGAAAATTATTTGTTTAGTGGTTTACAACAAAATTTGGAATTTCATACATCCTTTTTAAGATTTTATGAAATAATTTAAAAAAGGAACACACAAAATAATTTCAATTTCATATATCCATTTTAACATATGCATAATTAGGACAGTCATGTTGGCATTTTGATGATTATGTTGTGATTGTCATTCATGGACACACACTTGCTATGAGATCACTTTGAGAATGTATGAATTATGCTAAACCGGTAATTGTTCCAAACCAGTATCATGTTGTAGCCTTTAGACTACTGTTGTTATGCAAAAAGTGTTTACCGATCTCAAGTGGTATAAAGACCAAAGCGGCATAGAGAGATCAAGCGGTTTAAGGATCTCAAGCAGAGCAGAGCAAAGGAGCTAGAAGTGGCAGTTATCTTTTTCCCAGTCTTCAATTTTTGTAAACCGGTAATCCGTTAAACCGGTATTACTCTGAGTCACCAACCAGTAACCAGAAAGTTGGACAAACTGGTAATACTCTGTGATGAGTTACCAACCGGTATATTTTGTGATGAGTTACCATCCACCGACACTTTGACAGAGTTTTTGTGTCAAGTTATCAAATGTGTCTAGATACAATGAACCTAGGAACTTGTAATGAAATCCCATTGGACCGACATGAAATCAGATTCGTTTTAAGGACATCATTACCTCTTGAATGTGCGATCTTAACTAAGAAGTTCAAGTTTGTGAGTTGTAATAGAGTAAGGAGTTACTAAAGACTGAAGTAATGCTGAAATGCATTAGCTATGAGCTACAATGGATCTAATCAAGTAGACTGTGCCATTTTGCTAGATCATTCACTTGTTGATTACTCACATCTTTGACAAGTTAGAAACCCTTAACCGAGTAGGCCCAGAGAAGCCTTTGTAAATCCTCTAACAAGGTGGTTCACATCTATGGATCTGAAATCCTCTCACAAGGTAGTCTTTAATTGGACTTATCTCCTAATAGAGATTGAGATTCCTAACAGGATCTTTTCTGGTAAAGAGCATTGTATGACCTTAACTGGTCTGGTTACTATTCTGCAGATAGTTACTTGTGAGTTTCATCTCAACGTGGTTTTTCCCATTTGGGTTTCCACATCAAAATCTCTTGTGTTATGGTGATTGTGATTTTGTGGGTGAATGCATTATTTGCTATTTGGTTTGTATGTGTGTTAACTAGTTTGTTTGTCAAACTATTTTACCGGTTTACTGCTAGACTATTAAAGTGTTTAAGTACAACATTTTTTGGTATACTAATTCACCCCCCCTCTTAGTATTCATCAATTGGTATCAGAGCCAACCTTTCTATAAGTCTAACCACTTGGAAAGAGATATGGGGGAATACATTGTGAGGGAACTTACTCATCAGCTCACTTAGTCTGAGCAAGGCTATGATGAACTTATGGTCAAATATAAGGCCTCTCAGGAAAAAAGAAGAGAGCATGCTGAAAAACTGATGGAGCTAACTGAAAATAGTTCTTCTGATGAAGTAGACATGGAAGCCCTAATTCAAGAAGTTGAAAAACTGAATGAGTCCAATGCCAACCTAAGAAGGGAACTTGAAGGCCTAACTATCAGAGTGTTTCAAGAGCTTGAGAACCGAAGGAAAGCTAAAGATCTGGTAAAAGACAAAGATCATGAGATCTCCAAGCTGAAGCAAGAGATTAGTGCACTTACCTCTCATCTTCATGGAAGCAAAATAGAAAAAGAAGAAGTGCAAGGTGAACTAAACATGGCTATCTCTGAGAATGCAACCTTGAAGGAATCCAATGTTGCCATTTCCAAAGAACTCACTGAGTCAAAGGAAATACTTGCCAAATTCAATAAGAGCTCTATCAAGCTACAACAGAAGCTTGAATCAGTTAAACTAGTAAAGAATACCAATGGACTTGGTTTCTCTGAATATGAGGAAGGTGAGACCTTTGGAACAAAATGTGGAGCATCAAAGAAACAACCAGCATCAAAGGATAAAGGTAAGCAAAAGTTCAAACCTGTTTGCTTTAACTATCTCAAGGAAGGATACATTGCTAATGTTTGTAGAAGTAAGGCTTACAATAATTTTCCTTATTTTCTAAACGATAAGCCTAGATCCAATAGATTCAATGGTAATTATTATGCATGAAACATGTTTGGGCATAGAGAATTTGAATGCAGGTCTGTCATGCACAATACCGGAAGGTATCCTCAAAGGAATCAAGGAGTTTTTCCTGAACCCTCTGGGAACCAGAACCCAAACTAGTTTAATACGTATAGTCATCAGTCAGGTAGCGGTGGCTATCAAGCGGCAATGGGATGGAAAGAAATCTGTGTGATTTGTCATGGTCATGGTCACACTGGTGCAACATGTAGAAGGAAGAATGGAATCATGAATAATGGACCTTGGAGAGCACCTGGAATGGTTTTCTATCACTGCAACAAACTGGGTCATACAACAAGATTTTGCAGACGTAGAAATAATATATCGGATGATATACCAGTCACTCCGAAAGGAAAAATTGATGTTGAAATTGTTCAAGTAGATATGAAGAAAAATTGGAAGAAGAAGCTAGAAGAAGTGATTCAAGAAGAACCAATTTCTGCACCCAGTGTGGAAGTCATTGAACCGACAAACTAAGCATCAGAAAAGCTTAGGGGGAGCAAACGGTGAAATATCTCGAACCCCCAGTTGACACTGGTAAAATACCTTAATCGATATGAGATACCTATCAGATTGGTAGAAGACCATAAATGGTATAAGGCAAAATTAGGGTTTACGCCCTAAATAGTGGAGCATTTATTATGGTAGGTGTAGAATCTGTTTAAAAGGAATTTTCAAATCATTTCTCACTATCATTTTCTTGAGCAAAGAAGTTTTCAAGTGCAGAGTGAAGAAAAGCGATTTACATTGTGATTCAAGGAATTTATCAAAATCCTAAAGAAGAATCTGAAGCAAACATCTGTTGGAGAAGTGGAGAACGCAAACTGGTATTTCAGCAACTGAAGGAGTGTGTAGCAAAGTTCAAATTGCAAAGCCCTAAATTTTGATCTATGAAGGTATTTTTCAAAATTCCTTGTTTATCATGGCTTCATCATCACATGCTAGCTCTACTGCACATGTTGATTCTATAGACTTCATTCAACAGAAGGCAAAATACAATGCCTTATCTCAAATACTCGCTAGTGTCATAGTGGAAGAAGGCATTTTAGATTTCATTGACTGCAAGATTGAAGACCTAGGATCTTTGATGATCCATTCCCAGTTGAGTTTGTTCCATAGAAAGGATAAGAAGATTAAACCGGAATTCAACATTCTGGAAAAGAAGAAACTTCACAACGTAGCCTATTTTCTTGAAGAATTTTTGGATGATCACATTCGAATTATTCTAAGCAATGTACATGGTGATAAGATGTACTTAGAGCAGACACATGATATCACACCAGAAGTGATTCATGTCATCACTAGTTTCTGCAATGTCTGTGAAGTGCCAACCCTAAGAAAGATTAACAAGATAGAAATGACTAAGCTCACCGGTTCTATGAGCGATTCATGAGGAATGACTGTCAATTCAATCAAGGATGATTTGGTCAAATATGCATGTATGGTGATAGGATACCAGATGTTCCATGCTAACAAAATCAACTCTATCTATGCTACAATAGTAAATGCCACCTACAGGATGATCAAGGAAGATGCATTGTTTGATCTAAGTACTGGTATGCAAAGACAACTTATTTTGAACCTCAAGTCGATCAAACAAGACAATGCCCTGAAATTTAAGTTTGGACAACTATTGGTTGGGTTGTTCTTCTACTTCCAAGGCTACTTTCTAGGAGTAGGTGATATTCAGTGGTTTGCTGACCAACCAATGACAAATCAAATCAAGGAAAGCCTACAAGCGATAGGAACTGGTTATCTGGAAGTGTTGAACAAATATTTTGATGAGTTCTAATGCAAAATGAACCAAAGACTAAGAATATCCAGTGATATTGTCAAAAAGTATGAGGAGGACATCTACTTCACCATCAAAGTTGATGAGTGCATGATGGAGGCGGTTGAGCCCAGACAGGAAGAAGTGGAACCAATGGGATATGAGGTAATGAATGACATGTTAGATGGGTATGCCTCTACCCTAATCACCTCGCCCCTTGATCCAAAGGAAAAGAGAACCATCACCTATTTGGAAAGGGTTTCACCGGTTCAAGAACCCTCAGTAAAGAAGGGAAAGGCAGTGCCTTCAACATCGGCACCGGTTACCACAACAAGTCCCAAAGTTACCAAGTGGTCACCAGCAAAGAAGAAACTGGAAGCGACACACGCCAAATTCTTTGAGAGGAAGTGGAAGAAAAAAAGCAATACACTAGACTCAGAGGACACTGTCTCTGAAGAATATCCTAAGAAGACTAGGCAAATGAGGAAAAAGACAAAGAGTGAACCTGCAACATCTGTACCGGTAAATATTGATATTTCCTCCTACAAACCTTTGACACATTGTCAAAGAACAATTAAGAATATTAGAAGAAAAGTAGTTGGTGATTTGAAAGAGTTCTTTGATGATTTTAATAATGATGAAAAGAAAGAAGCTGAATAGGAAGTTATCAATTATTTATGTATTAATGACCAGTGGCCATCAGAAATTAAATCTGAGACGCTTGATTCTTTGTATAATTCTTTAGACAACAAGTGGTGCATTGCCATAGAAAAGGAACAAGAAATAAGAGAGGAAGTATTTGCACAATACTTTCTTGATGTGCCTAAAATAGAACTGTATGAAGTGGTGGAGAAATATAAGGGCCTCTTCTTCATGAGATGAAGAAGACTCCTTTTATTGGAAGGAAAAGTTCCAGAAGTGGTCAAAGATACCCACTCCCTTGCTCAATCAGCTTTAAGACCACATGAAGTGGCTGAAGCCAACAGGAAAGTAGAGCAAGAACTAGAAATCACTCAACTAGATGAAATATATAACAGTGAAGGAGAACCGGTCACCACTCAAATGGAACCGATTGATGTTGATGCCTTAAATGGTGACAATGTTACTTCAGATGCACTAGTAGAAATAGAAGGTCAGAAGAAACAGGAGGAAGACAAGAGAAAACAAGCAGAGGAAGAGAAGGAGAAATAGGAGGAAGACAAGAGAAAACAACCAGAGGATGAGAAGAAGAAATAGGAGGAAGATAAGAGAAAACAGGCAGAGGAAGAGAAGAAGAAACAAGAGATAGAAAAGTCAAAACAGGCAGAACAGGAAAAGTTGAAAGAGGATGAGAAGAAAAAGAAAGAGGAAGAAAAGAGAAAAGAAGAGGAGAATAAGAAAAAAGAGGATGAGAAGAAGAAGAAGGAAGCAGAAAAGGAAGAGGAGAAGAGAAAGGAAGAGGAGAAGAAAAAGGAAGAGGAGAAGAGAAAAGAAGAGGAGAAGAAAAAGTATGAAGATGAAGAAAAGTGGAAAGAAGAGGAGAAAAAGAAGGTAGAAGAAGACAAGAAGAAAGCCAAAGAGAAAGAAGAAGTGGCACAGAGCACTCAGATGGAGACTCCAAAGGAAATTGGTAGTCAAGCCAAATCGGCTGACATTACCAGTGCTATTGACCTCCAATTTGCAAATGAATCGGAGCTACTACTAAGCATTAAGCTTTCTCAAGAGTGATTGAATGCTCTAAGGAGGAAAAAGGAGGAAGATGTTATCCAAACTGTGGTGGAAACACTCACCAATTTGATACTCGGTACAAAACTCCCTAGTACTGATTCCTCACTTGCCCAATTAAAGCTTCTATGTAAAATTATGGAAGACCAGGTCCAAATCCTGGAAGAAGTTGCAGAAACAAATGCCAAAAAGGAGCATGAAAAGGCTCTGAACATTACCTTGGTGAAGAAGTTGAATGAGTTTCAGTCAGAACTTCAAAAGGATGAGGGAAATCTACTACTCAGCAAGATTTGTCAACCTCATTTATTCTGTGATAATGTGCTCACTAAGAAGGACAAATTGCAATCTGATATGCAGTCATTTATTAGCACCTTCAGGATGCCATATGATTCCTTCTCCACATATGGACAAACTACTCACTGGTTTCAACTCCAATCTATAAGAATAGAGGCAGAGATAAGCAACTGGACATGTAATTTGTAGGAACTTCAACTGGTCCTACTGCCAAGATTGCAAATTCTCCAGAAATGCTACCTCAATATAGATGCCCTAACGGTTACTCAAGAGATGAGTACCATGGATGCCATGGAGGAGAATGTTTATCAGATGCAAATGGAGAATGAGGTTGCTACCTCATTGCTTCAATCATGGTCTTTATCCATGAAGACATTTATGTAGGATTTTAAATCAGTTTTTGACAAGTTTCACTCTTTATTGTCATAAACTTTTTAAAACATATTTTAATGCTAATGGAACAGGGGGTTTTCAACTATACTTTGTCATTGTTGGCAAAGGGGGAGTAGTATTTTGTATTTAAAATTTTGATGCATTCTTTGCATACTTTCATGTTTGTCTCAGTAAGGAAGTACTATACACTGGATTGTCTGAAAAAGGGATAGTGTATATGCTTAGGGGGAGTAATTTTACTTATGGCATAATTTTGTTGTAAAACACTTAGATGTCAAAATTTTTCCTAAGTGTTGCCATCAATGCCAAAGGGGGAGATTGTTGGTATTTTGATGATTATGTTGTGATTGTCATTGGTGGACACACACTTGCTATGAGATCACTTTAAGAATGTATGAATTATGCTAAACCGGTAATTGTTCCAAACCGATATCATGTTGTTATGTAGAAAGTGTTTACCAATCTCAAGTGGTATAAAGACCCAAACGGCACAGAGAGATCAAGCAGTTTAAGGATCTCAAATGGAGCAGAGAAAAGGAGCCAGAAGCGGTAGTTATCTTTTTCCTACTCTTTAATTTTTGTAAACTGGTAATCCATTAAACCGTTATTACTCTAAGTCACAACTTGTAATCGAAAAGTTGGACAAACCAGCAATACTCTGTGATAAGTTACCAACTGATATATTTTTGTGATGAGTTACCATCCACTGACACTTTGACGGTGTTTTTGTGTCATGTTATCAAATGTGTCTAGATACAATGAACCTAGGAACTTGTAATGAAATCCTATTGGACCAACATGAAATCAGATTCCTTTTAAGGACATCATGTCTAGGGTTTTGAAAAAGAGGAGAGCATGCAAGGATAGCTGTTAGGTTTTGTAGTGGTTGAAACAAAACCTCTTGAATGTACAATCTTAACTGAGAAGATCAAGTCTGTGAGTTGTAATAGAGTAAGGAGTTACTGAAGACTAAAGTAATGCTGAAATACATAAGCTATGAGCTACAATGGATCTAATCAAGAATACTGTGCCATTTTGCTAGATCATTCACTTGTTGAGTACTCACATCTTTGACAAGTTAGAAACCCTTAACCGGGTAGGCCCAGAAAAGCCTTTGTAAATCCTCTAACAAGGTGGTTGACATCTATGGATCTAAAATCCTCTTACAAGGTAGGCTTTAATCGGACTTATCTCCTAATAGAGATTGAGATTCCTAATAGGATCTGTTCTGGTAAAGAACATTCTATGACCTTAACCGGTCTGACCTTAACCGGTCTGGTTACTATTCTGCAGATAGTTACTTGTGAGTTTCATCTCACCGTGGTTTTTCCCATTTGGGTTTCCACATCAAAATCTCTTGTGTTATGGTGATTGTGCTTCTGTGGGTGAATGCATTATTTGCTATTTGGTTTGCATGTGTGTTAACCAGTTTGTTTGCCAAATTGTTTTATCGGTTTACTACTAGACTATTAAAGTGTTTAAGTACAGTATTTTTTGGTATACTAATTCACCCCCCCCCTCTTAGTATTCATCACAGTCATAGATGCATTAGGACTGTCCTAACATAATTAGGACAATCATAGATGCATTAGGACTTCCCCTTATGCCTCTTCAAATCTCTTTATGAATTAACTTTATTCTCTTTTAGGTGCATGTACATGTAGAAATCATCATCATGCCGAGGAAACAACCAAAAAATGTAACACCGGAAGAGCGTGAAGCTAAGAATGCAAAAAAAAGAGAAGGAATGAAGCAACTTTGTGAAGCAAGGAAATTGAATACCATAGAAGAAGAGGTGCCAATTGAAGAGGAACATGAAATATCCATCCAATCTAAAAGAGAGACATAATTGGCCACACAAAGGCAATGGATGCAAAACCTTTGTGCAATGAGACAATTGTATCCCGAGGTTGATAACATGTCATAGATACCATAGTTCAAGTTGAAGGCACCCAATCTTGTACATCTCAAGTTGAAGACACACCATCTCTTATTGGTACACCGTTGGCATCTACAACATCTCATATTGAATTTACTCCCTCTATGACATTTGACATTGCAATTAATTCATGATTGACATCAAGTATTGGAGCTACACCATCTTGTACACCTCAATTTCAAGGTATGTCATCATTTGCATCTTTGGTTGGAGGTATGCCACCTATCCCTACTATTGTTTACATTCCTCATCTTGAGGTGTTGGTGTAAGTAATTATTCATCTTGGATATTATTACACCTTACTTAAGTTAACTTAGGAAATGCATTTCATAGTATTTTGGGTATGAGACACTTGGGTGTTTGTGCCACATTGGGATAGTGTGTGTAGGAGAATTTCCACCTTTTTTGGTCTTATCTTGTTGTTATATTCCACCTTCGGTGGGTGATCCACCTCATGTGGAATATTTTATTGTTTCTCCTACATACCCACACCTATTTCCTACCTACCCTTGTTTCTTATTGAGCCACATGTCATGTTTGTGTGCTCACATATCCATATTGCCTTGCCTATATAAGCAGGCTCATCTACATTGTATGTAATTGAACGCTTGATGATCCAATTGATCAGTATTTTCATCTTGATAAAATATAGTTTATTCCTATCATCTATTTTGTTCTCTCTTATTTATGCTTTCCATTGCCTCTTGATCTTGGCAAAATCTCACATGGTATCAAAGCCATTAGAGTGTCATTGGTTTGCCAATTGAGAGAAATTTGATGCTATTTGGGGTTGTGTATTTTGGAGCTTTCTATTGTAGGTTATTATTGAAGCTTGATGGGTCAAATATGAGGTCACCATTGGATTGAGGTCCAAGAAAGTCAGTTTTGTCTTTTGTTTCATCCAAATCGGACTCTGGAGGCCAAATCTAGAGGCATTTGAAGTTTGAAGCTGAGGCAGAAATTTTGCAGGCAATTTTCAAATAGCGATATCTCACTCATCCAGACTCATTTTTTTGAGATTTGTTTTTTGTTTTGGGGTAGAATTTCATGATCTATATAGTGGTGTAGGAGTTTTCTAATTTTTAGATACAGATTTTTTGGAAATCATGAAATCCCAATTTTTACAACTTTGGAGGCTTCATTTGGGCTCATATGGACTCCTTTTCAAGTGCCATTTTTTTTTAAAGTGCATATTTTTTCATCTACTTTCATAATCTACCATTTGTTTGCAATGATTTTAAGTAGAAGTTGTACTTTCAATATTTGGCCATTTTTGGCATATTTGGTACTTGCATTTTGCTTGGATTTCAGTTTAGATCACTAGTAGTATTTGTTGAAGTCTCTTATATCTTATTTTGAGAAGTTGTAATCATTGAAATTAGAAGTCCACTTTCCATTATTTGCAAGTTCCAACATGATCTTTTTATGGGGGGTCAGTTGTTCATTTATATCTCTTGGTGAAATTCCATTCGAAGGCATCTTCATTTGCATTATTCTACAGGGCTTCTTTGTTGGTGGCATCATTTTCATGTTTCCACATTTGAATATTTTATCATAATGTAAGCTCTTGCTTGAGAAATGTTGTACTCACACTATTATAAAGTGCCACACTTCTTTGTATCTTATCTTTGATGACTATTTGATGTAATCCTCTTGTACACGTAGATTAAGAATATCTTGTGAGACTTGGTGCATGGCTCCAGTTGAGAATTAGATTGTACACATTTTTGCATGGCTCCTATGAGGTTTGGATTGTACCAGTATTTCTGTCATTTATGAGTATCTAGATGATGTCAAAGCTGGTTGTTTCCATGTCCGATCTTCTTTTTGTTGCAGCGAGTGATTCATCATCATCGACTTGGTACTTGGTTTTGTCACACTTTGACATTATTAGTGTAGCATTAACTCTCTTTCATCATTGGACCATCTTTGTAGGAGATTCGACATTGAGGGGAGGATTCATCATCTCTTCTTCTCTCTTATGGGGGAGACATATTTTTTGTTCTTCTCATTCATCATTGAGAGCATTGTGTGCTTTCATCATCTCTCTTTTGGGGAAGGGTTTTTTCCCATTGGGTTTTTCTCTCTTTCTCCATTTATGGGATATTGCATTTGCATTTGTACATGGGTACCTAACATGGCCTCGTAGCCGAGACCCATCTTGCATTGCTTAGTTGCATCGTAGACTTAAGTGCATTCCCCTAAGTTGCACTTAAGGGAGGGGTGTTGGTGTAAATAATTATTCATCTTGGATATTATTAAACCTTACTTAAGTTTACTTAGGAAATGCATTTCATAGTAGTTTGGGTATGAGACACTTGGGTGTTTGTACCACATTGGGATAGTGTGTGTAGGAGAATTTCCACCTTTTGTGGTCTTATCTTGTTGTTACATTCCACCTTCAGTGGGTGATCCACCTCATGTGGAATATTTTATTGTTTCTCCTACCTACCCACACCTATTTCCTACCTACCCTTGTTTCTTATTGAGCCACATGTCATGTTTGTGTGCTCGCATATCCATATTGCCTTGCCTATATAAGCAGGCTCATCTACATTATATGTAATTGAATGCTTGATGATCCAGTTGATCAGTATTTTCATCTTGATAGAATATAGTTTATTCCTATCATCTATTTTGTTCTCTCTTATTTTTGCTTTCCATTGCCTCTTGATCTGGACAAAATCTCACATGAGGTAACTCAAAGTTTGAGAACACCTCCTAGAGTTTTACATAGAAAGCCTAAGTATTTGATTGATATTCATGCTAATGTTTTGAAACCAATGGTTGACAAGATTCTGAAGCGTACTTGTCAAAGACACGCTAACCAGATATGGAAAATATTTTTTGAGCCTTTAAATGAGACAAGAAGATGTCAACTATTTGTTGAAATGATGAGAAATATGAAATTTAGGCCCATAATAAATATTCTTGGGCTAAGAACATCGATTGAATCAAGCGATAAATCTATTATGAAGAATCTGATGAATGCATATGATACTGTGGGTACTAACTCACACACAAAAGATAGTAATGCCACACGACGTGTCATTACATCAACAATTATAAAGCAATCAAACTAAGAAAGCTCGCCTCATTAGAAAGACAAGTAAAGAATTGAATATAAGTAGACAAACTCTAATGAGAGCTATGGAAAGGCAACAAAGAGTGGAGGATCCATATAACAATGAGTTATGGGCATTTTCTGGTAGATTACCATGGAAAGATAAAGCAATTGTTGAAGCCTTGAGATCCCTAATTGAAGATTTTTGGAAGAATAACACAAGGGTCTCTCTAAATGAAAGAGATGTTGTAAGAAGGAGGATTGGTAGTAAAATCCATGATCCACATCCGAAACATTTTGTGGATATGACTCAAACAATTTTTTTGCCAAGTTTCAACGTATGTATCCTCAAATTAAAATTAGTCAAAGATTCTTTGAAATGGTAAAGCCTTTTTATGTCAAAATAAATCAGACATGCACAACTTGTTGTTGTAGAGTATATATCAATTTTTTTAACCATTATGATGTTTATCAACACATATGTATAGATTTTCATGCCAACAATATTTTGCAAGAATGTAACATAAATGGTCCACTGACATCTTCAAGGGAATTCATATATAGCATCTTATGTGAATGAGTAGATGGTCAACTATATTACAATTAGTGTTGCTTGGATGACACATGTGTTCATTGTGGTGGATTGCAACATTTACAAATTTGTCAACATATGGATATTGGACAAGAAATTGGTAATGAATTAGTGGAATTTGGAAAATATAAGAAAGTGGCCTACATGCTAAAAGATGGAAAAGAAGCAAAAAGGTGTGAATTGGTTAGTGAGAAGACTCCAGTGTATCAGTTTATGGGCATCTTTCATGAGAATATAGTGTATGAGTATGCAAGGCATAACCATCGAGCTCGTTGGTTGGACTCACAATATAAGTTATGCAAGGACACATTTCCTCTTCATACAATCGTTTCAATTGTTGACTTTGCAGAGAACTACACACTACAACTGCATAATGAGGTGCAATCACAATATTACAACTCCACACAAGTTGCTATGTTTGTGCATATAGCATTCATTCATGCACATGATAGTATGGAAGAGGATTGGAATATATTGAGGGAGTATCATTTTTACACCATTACTGATCTCTCACACTCTACAGAGTTTGTGCAATGTTGTTTGCAGATATTCTATGATGATTTGGCTAGCTGAGCCATATCATTCCATCAACATATCATATGGTCAGATAATTGTGCATTGCTATTTAAGAACTCTCAGATGTTTTATTAGTTGAGTAGGATGCATAAGTTGACTGCTATTCAGCATATGTGGAATTTGTCTAAGACTGGGCATGGAAAAGGGGAGCATGTTAGTGTAGGAGCATGTATTAAAAGAGCTTTAGCATGAGAAGAGTTAACGTACAAAGATAATGTAAACTTGAAAGATACAAAATCAATTGTTCAGTGGTGCAATGGTAAAAATGGTCTAGGTAATCAATATAAGTCTCTAGTTCACAGATTGTTTTGGTTGATAGATGATACTAACATTGCAAAATTTGAATATTGTTGTACATTGACAGAATTGAGTGAGCTACACTCTTTCAACTCTAATGTAGGTTCCTGGACTATCCATACACGATAGATGGCATGTTATTGTTCTTCATGTAGAGATGGTGCCTATAATGAGTTTGAGTCAAAGGAGTGGGTGGACAAATGATGTATGAGGCCTTTAATCCCAATTGAGACATATCAACCTCTGAGTGCACTACAACTCACACAGATGGAAGCATCAGTTGACTTTGACTGTGTGTCAGATTTAGCCAACTAGGTAAATTATCCACATGCAAATTTTTTTACTTTAATATTTTACCTTAGTTGTTTGCTAAATTCTTCCCACTTTATCATTGTAGGGCATGTTTATGCAGTTATTGTAGCTGAAGACAATTAAGAAGGAACAAATTATTACCTATGTTGTTGTGTGAACACAAAAAATAAATTAGATGGCCTTGTGGTAGAAGGAGAAAATATTGAGTACCCCACATGATCAGTAGTTGTTACTGGTACATGTCTTAGAAGGTACCCAATGAAGAAGTCTAACTTGTGGTTGTTTGAGGACTTCGAGACACATAGGAAGATTCTTCATTATTCTAACCTTGTTGTAGCTTCAAATGTTCATTTGATCATATATGGGGGTAGACCACTAAACAAGAACCTATGGAAGGTTCATGAGTCTGACCATGAGGCTATAATAGACATGATAAAGAGTAGAGAAGATCCAGATGGTTCATTGGATTAAATGTAAATGTAAAAAATTGTAATATCAATCATATTTGGATATATGTACATGAGTGGTATTTTTCGACTACTCGAGGCATTGTAATATAAAAATTTATGTTTTTGTCTTGTTTTGTGTGATTTTATGTAAATAATGTCATTTTGGACCATTAGAGATCACATGGGATCATTTTTGAAGTTTTAGGCTAATATGGTAAAAGATGTAAAAATTGCTCATTTGTTGTCAATCACTCACAGTGTGAAAAATTGTCAAAAATTGGTATCACTTTTCTTGATGTTAGTGAAATGTCAGAATGAGTCATCTGATCCTTTGGGTTTGTGAGATGACACTCTAAAAAATCCTCTCTCGGTTTAGGTAGAATCTAATCCAATTTCTTGTGTCGACACTTTCTTGGTTGCGACAAAAAGTGTCACATGAGTTCAATGAGAAGTTGCACAATGCCCCATCTTTCAATCTGCTCATCATGGCACTAAACCATCTGTGTGTATGCATCTGGGTGGCCTAGTTTATGCTAGGAATTCCTTCATTCCTCTATCGAACTCGCTCGATTGATGCGGGCCACAACCTAGCAACAAAATCGCTAAAGTGCTCAAAATGTAAAAAAATGTCAAAATTCAGCATCGTGTTTGTCTACCTTGGTGACACATAAGAAAGATCTGTTTGATCCTACGAGGTCATGTTACAACACTCTAAAATATCCTCTCTCAGTTTAGGTAGACTCGAATCCAATTGCTCGTGGTGACACTTTCTCGGTTGCGACAAAAAGTGTTAGATGAGTTCAATGAAAAGTTGCACAATGCCCCATCTTTCAATCTGCTCATCATGACATCGAATCATTATCTCGTATGTGTCGGTGCCTGTGGGTTTACACTAGGAATTCCTTGCTTTTTTTCTCCAGCTCATTCAATCGATGCGGGCCATACCTTAGCAGCGAAATCACTTAAGTGCTCAAGTTGCTCAAAGTTGTCAATATTTGGCATCACGTTTCTTGGTGCTTGTTAACCAAAAGAATGAGCCATCTGATCCTATAGGTTCATGTTATGATACTCTAAAAAATCCTCTCTCAGTTTTTGTAGACTCAGATCCAATTGCTCATGGCAATACTTTCTCGGTTGTGACAAAAAGCGTTAGATGAGTTCAATGAAATATTCACAATGTCCCATCTTTCAATCCCTCATCGCGGTACCAAAACATCAGCTTGTATGCATTAGGGTGGCCAGGTTTACACTAGGAATTCCTTTGTTTTTCTCTCCAACTCATCCGATTGATGTGGGCTACACTCTAGCAGCGAAATCGCTTAAGTGCTCAACTTGCTCAAAGTTGTCAATATTGAACATCGCGTTTCTTGATGCTTGTTAATCATAAAAAAAAGCCATATGATCCTACGGGGTCATGTTATGGCACTCTTAAAAAGCCTCTCTCAGTTTAGGTAGACTCAAATCCAATTGCTCATGGCGACACTTTCTCGGTTGTGACAAAAAGCATTAGATGATTTCAATGAAAAGTTGCACAATGCCCCATCTTTCAATCCACTCATCATGACACCAAACCATCACCTCATATGCATCAAGGTGGTTGGGTTTACGCTAGGAAAGCCTTCATTTTTCTCTGCAACTTGTCTGATTGTTGCAGGCCACACTTTAGCAGTGAAATCACTTAAGTGCTCAAGTTGCTCAAAGTTGTCAATATTTGGCATCAAGTTTCTTGATGCTCATTAATCATAAGAACAAGCTTCCTATTCCTATGGGTTTGTGTTATGGAACTCTAAAAAAGCCTCTCTTGGTTTAGGTAGACTCAGATCCAATTGCTCGTGGTGAAACTTTATTGGTTACGACAAAAAGTGTCAGATGAGTTCAATGAAAAGTTGCAAAATGCCCCATCTTTCAATCTGCTCGTACGCGTCGGGGTAGCTGGGTTTATGCTAGGAATGCCTTCATTTTTCTCTCCAACTCTGTTAGAATATTTAATCTTTACTTAGCTTAGGTTTATTTTTATTTAGTTTAGGATATTCCTTTGGAATTCCTACATGTAATTTGTCCTCTAGTACATGTGTGAGGACAAGTCATTTCTTTTATTTTCCTTTATTAAGGAATATTAGATTTCCTCCATAAGAGGATGTGGACACATGGCACACACATTTTATGAATGGTGGCATTCATAGATTTGGAGTTACTTTGTAACTCCTCTCCTCATCTCTATTTAAGAGATGCCTCCTCTCTCATTTCTTCTTAATGACAATATTGTAAAGAGCTTCTTGCTCTCTCTCTCTCTCTCTCTCTCTCTCATTTTTAGGCATTGCCTCATTCATAATATCACAAGGGGTTTTTCTTTGCTTTTCCCCTTTCAAAAGTTCTTGTGCCTCCTTCTTCACATTTGGGTGATGCTCCAAGGTCTTTGCTTTTCTCATGGTAACAATTACTTCATCATAAACTTTCTTGGATTAATTTTCCTTTCCTTGCTCTTTTATTTCCTTTCATGGTATCAGAGCAGGTTTCTAATCCTTGTTTTAAGTTAACATTGATGAAGGTTACCATTCAGTGGAGTTCACCTTGTTGGAGGCATTCTTGAGAGGAGAAGAAGTTCTTTTACTAATATTTTCTATTGTGCAGGTTTTGGTTTCAGATTTTAATTTTTTTTTCAAACTTGTTAACAAGTTTGCCTGCAGGTTTAATCTCCTATTCTAGTTAGTTTTTATTAAAAAAGGGCTTTGGAAGGCTTGCCGCCAAAGTTCCTTCTCTCTAGTTTAAATTTAATTATTTTTAAAGTTTTGGAAGGCTTGCCGCCAAAACTCCGGTGCTAACTTCTTTTCCTGCATACTTTAGATTTCATATTCATTTAGTTTGGAAGGTTTACCGCCAAACTTAGTCTCCTTAATTTATTTGGTCGGCTTGCCGCCAAAACTAATTTAGTATTAAACTTCATTTCTGATTCACTTGCAGATTTTAACCTTTTTCTTGCTTACAACTATTCTGATTCAATTTGTTTGAATCTGCCATTCAGTCCTAACATCTTTATTTGCAGGTGTTATTGATAAATAAAAAGGATAATCTTTATTTAAACTTAAATTTGTTGAGGATTAAACTCAAACTTAAATTTGTTCTTCTTGTATGTTAGTATCTGTTTTGTTTTTCATAGTTCCTTCAAATTTAATATCTATATATCTAAGTCAGTTGGGTTTCTTAGTCTCAAATTCTTCAAACAATAAAGAAGATTGTTCTAGATAACTTATTGCCAGAAACAAAAGATCTGCTGAGTTTCGCATGGAGGAAACATTGATTAAATTTTCAAACTTTATATAAAACTTCTCAATACAACGGCATCAATATATTTGATAGTACTGACCTAGTTCTATCCAGAAAATTATGCACTGCAGAAATCTCAAATACTTTATCGGATGCTTTCAGTAAGTCTTAGCATTCCACTCATTATTTTTTTGTAAGGATTAATAGAAAGAAAGATTTAAATAAAGGAAACTTTAAAAACAAGAAGAAGATTAAAAACCACTGTAAAGGGAGCCCAAGACCAGTTACTGTGGCATTGCTGTTTGATCAACAAAACTGTTAAACTTGTATCTTTGTCTTTGTCTCTGTAACCTGCAAAAATAAACAGACATCATCTAACCCCCTCGCCTCTGTGTGTTAAACGACTACCTTTGCCGAACCACTCGCAATTGCATCCATACCGAAACCAATAGGAATTTCTGTTAGAGCCCTCACATAGACAAATCTGAGTGGCTCCGTCACAATCATAGACGACGACACTGCTTTCTGTGATAACTAGAAGTTTACTGTGATAACTAGAACTTTCTCTACGCCTCCTGCATGCCTTGCGATCCTCACTCCCAGTCCTTGCCGTCTCCTATCAAGGTTTACTTTGGAAACAACACCGTGGCATTAGCTTATTTTCCTGCTCGCTCTACTCTCCGCCGCTACCCTGTTCCTGCACCAAAGCCCTCGAGACCAGTTACGATCTGCCTGTGGGTTTGAGGTGTTTTGTCAAACAGTTCATCGTGCTTTGTTTACTTCAGTTCCACATTTTGCAAGCATCTTCTGCCAGGGCGTTTTGTATTATCTCTCAAACCTATGTTTGAACGTCTCCTTCTAGGGTTTAAACGCCTCCTTTTATAACTACGGCAAAACAAAACTTCTGTGCGCTGCATGTTTGTAACGTTGCTTATTCCCTGCAACTTTTTTTCTGTTTTAACGTCTCTGCAACTCTGCATAGTTGGTAGTTGGCATCTTTGCTCACGTGAATGCTTGTCTCCTCAACTTTGAATATTTGATTGGAAGTTTTTATGCATAAGTTTAGTTTAAAACTTAGAAAGATTTAAAATTTCAAGCTTTTTATCTCTCACGTTTATTTAAAATTTTTTATCAGGTTTAATATATTAAAAAAAAAAGTTTAAAAAGTTAAAACTTTAAAAAGTTTATAATTTCCTTTTAATAAAGTATTTTAATACATAACGTTTTTTTTAGTAAAGTCTTTTTTATTAATGGTTTTATTTATTATTATTAAAAATTTCAAGTTATTCTTCAAATTAAAGAATAGATAAAGTTATTTTTAATATATATAATTTATTTAAATAAAATTAAAAGTTAAAAAAAAAATCCTTTAAATTTGTTATTTAAGATTTGAATATAACTTTTTTTTACCTAAATTTTGTTATAATTTTTACTCAAATCTGGTTTATTTTTAAATCAAGGAGGTTAATTTCATTTTTTAATCAAAGGGGTAATTTTTTTTTACAAACTATTATTTTGCTATCATGTCTACATTAATTCCAGAAATTAAATTAAATAGTTCCAATTATCATTCTTGGAAAACACATATCTCGTTTATTTTTCGTTTCAAACACCTTTTGGATGTTGCGACTGATAAAACTTTTGAACCCGCTACATCTGCTCCTCAAGCTGACCTAGATAGATGGAAGGCTCAAAATGAGGAAGCACTTGGTTTAATTGGTATTTCAATGGTTCCTGATTTGTATGTTTTAATTGGAAATTGTACAAAAGCGCATGAAGCTTGGGAAATTTTAAAAACTACTTATGATAGCTCAAATGAATCCCGAAAAATTCAACTTCAAGATCAACTTGAAGATCTAAGGTATACGGATTTTAAAACTATGGATGAATTCTTATTAAAGTTTGATTCTGTTAATAGTCAATTAACTGGTTTAGGAGTTACTCTTGTTGATTTACGTTTAATTCATCTTATTCTTAAAAAATGTCTTCCTCGCCAATTTCAACAATTTATTACGAATATTCATGCTCAACTTGCTATTCCTAGCTTAGCTACTCAATTAACAATTGATATTTTTCGTAATTTATTGCGTCAAGAGGAAGCTAAATTAATTCAATTTGGTACTCTTAAAAGTAGTGAACATGCTTTTATGTCTAAAAATCAAAATCATAATAATAACTTTAGATCCAATAATAATAAACATAATCATAATCATAATAATAATCATCATAACAATCACAAATCTTCTAATTATCAATCTCATTCTAAATCCTATCATAATAATTCTCATAATAATAATCATAATAATATGTACAATAATCAAAGGAATAATTCTCAAACAAGACCTCATTGCACATATTGTGGGAAAGATGGACATATTACTAATAATTGTTTTAAGAAACAAAATGGTAAAAAGCCCATGAATCAAAATAATCAAAATAATCAACATAAACCTCATTATAAGAAGGGTAATAATAATAATGGTAATTCATCTCGTCATGCATTTACATGTACTTATAATGTTTCTCAACTACTTGAGTGGATTATTGATTCTGGTGCATCTCAACATGTTACTTCTCATAAAGAATGTTTTGAATCTTTGCATCCCGATACTTCTAATATTCCTGTTCAATTAGCTAATAATCATAGTTGTAAAGTTGAAGCTATTGGTGATGTGAATGTTCCTAATGGGAAATTACATGATGTTCTTTATGTTCCTAAATTAAAATCAAATTTGATTTCAGTTCCTAAACTTTGTCAAGATTATAAGATTAACTTTTATAGGGGCGTATGTTATATCATTGATCCCAACACTAATCATGTTATTGCTACTGCTAAAATGGATAGTGATAACTTATTCAAGTTCTATGAATTTGCTCCTCCAAAGTATTCTTTGCTTACTACTATTGATTTTACTATATGGCATGAAAGACTTGGCCATCTCAATTCTGATTATATTTCATTGATGCAAAAAGCAAATATGGTTGATGGATTGCCTAGTATTGTTCCTTCTCAAATTGTTTGCAATGGTTGCATGAGTGGTAAGATGCATAGGGAACCCTTTCCTCATGGTCAATCTTGGAGGGCATACACTAAATTGCACCTCGTTCATAGTGATCTCTTGGGTCCCATGGAGAATCCCTCCATCCAAGGTTCAAGGTATGCACTTACCTTTGTTGATGATTTTTCCAGGAGAACATGGATATATTTCCTTCATAGTAAGGATCAAGTGCTTGATGTTTTTACTGAATTTCATATGTTTGTAGAAAGGCAATCTGGTTCTAAAATTAAGATTCTTCGTACTGACAATGGAAGAGAATATGTCAATAATGCATTTAATGCTTATTTAAAATCTTTTGGAATTAAACATGAGCTTACCGTTCCTTATACACCACAACAAAATGGTGTGGTAGAACGGAAGCATAGGACAATTGTTGAAATGGCTAGATGTTTATTACATGCTAAAAATATGGATTACAAGTTTTGGGCTGAAGCTATGGCTTGTGCAACATATTTAATTAATAGAACACCTACCAAAGGCTTAAAGGATAAAACTCCTGAAGAAGCTTGGTCTGGTAGAAAGCCTAATTTGCAGAATTTAAGAATTTTTGGTTCCATAGCTTATGTTCACAAACCTAAGGAGAAAAGAAAAAAATTAGATGCTAAATCTTCTCCTTTTATTTTTGTTGGTTATGATGAAAATACTAAAGGTTATAGAGTTTACAATCCTATTACTAACAAGGTAAAAGTTGCAAGAGATGTTTGTATTGCAGAAAAAGGCATTCATGATTGTTCTAAAGTGAAGGATGATGACCTTGGTCAAACCAAAGTTGTGCTTGTGGAGGACCAACCTCCTTCTCTTAACCCTACTCCTAATGCATCTCTTTCTATTCCTTCTAGTGATAGTGATGATGATAATAATAACTCTACTCCTCATGACTCTTCTTCTAGTGATGAATCCATTACTTCTAAAAGAAGACCTAAATGGTTTAAATCTTTAATTCAAGATAGTGATGAATACTTAGCTAGAATGGATAAACTTCAAGCTAGAAGAGTTAATTATTGTAATTATGCTTTAATGACTACTATTATGAATTCTAATGATCCTAAAACATTTGATCAAGCTAAAAATCAACCACATTGGCAAAAAGCAATGAAGGAAGAATATGATACTCTAATTTCTAACCAAACTTGGGATTTAGTTCCCTTGCCTCATGGTAAAAATCTTGTTTCTTGCAAGTGGCTTTATAAAACTAAATTGAATGCTAATAATCAAGTTAGTAAATTTAAAGCTAGATTAGTTGCTAGAGGTTTTTCTCAAATTGAAGGCTTAGATTATAATGAAACTTTTGCTCCTGTTGCTAAAATGCCTACAATTAAACTTGTGCTTGCTTTAGCTTCTAGAATGAATTGGCCTATTCACCAAATGGATGTTAAAAGTGCTTTTCTTAATGGTGATTTACATGAGGAAATTTATATGTCTCAACCTCCTGGTTTTATTAAAGAAGGTAATGCTCACTTAGTTTGTAAATTAAAGAAATCAATTTATGGATTAAAGCAATCTCCTAGGGAGTGGTATTCAAAGATTAATGAATTCTTTCTTTCTCAAGGCTTTATTAGAAGTAAAAATGATCCTAACTTGTATATTAAACATAGTGAAGATGATATTATAATTATTATCTTGTATGTAGATGATTTGATTCTTACTTCAAGTTCCAATACTTTGATTTCTGATATTAAGTTTCAACTTAATCAAAAATTTCAAATGACTGATTTAGGTCCTTTACATTATTTCTTAGGAATGCAAATTTGGCAAACCTCTAAAGGAATTTTCTTATCTCAAAGTAAATATGCTCAAGATCTCATAGATAAGTTTAAAATGAATGATGCTCATCATGTTTCAATTCCTATTGAATTAGGCACTAAGTTAATGCTTGATATGCAAACTCCTCTTGTTGATGCTACTTTGTATAGACAATTAGTTGGAAGTTTAAACTATTTAACTCTTACTAGGCCAGATATTGCTTATAGTGTTGGTTTGGTTTCTAGATTCATGTCTAAACCTCAACAAACACACTTTAAAGTTGCTAAAAGAATTTTAAGATATATTAAAGGAACACTTAATGTAGGTTTGTTTTATGATGCAAATTCTGATTTTACTTTAAAAGGTTTTACTGATTCCGATCTAGGTGGAGATCCCAATGATGGGAAATCTACTTGTGGTTATTGTTTCTTTGTTGGTTCAGGAGCAATTTCTTGGAATAGTAAAAAGCAACAATCTACCCCTCTTGGATCCACTGAAGCTGAGTACAAAGGATGCACTAATGCTTCCAAAGAAGTCTTGTGGCTTAGAAGATTACTTGAAGATTTGGGTCTACCTCAACACGAACCAACTCCATTGTATTGTGACAACCAAAGTGCCATTGCCTTGGCTAAAAATCCAGTTTTCCATGCAAGGACAAAACACATTGCTCTCCAACACCACTTTATTAGAGAACAAATTGAAGACAAGCAAGTTTCACTCCTCTATTGCAAGGGGGAAGACCAAGTTGCAGATATTTTGACCAAGCCACTTTGTAAAGAAAAATTCCAATTCCATTGTAAAAATCTTGGATTACAACCCATTGAAGGGTTTGATGTAAGCTCCCCAAGTAAAGCTTAAGGGGGGGTGTTAGAATATTTAATCTTTACTTAGCTTAGGTTTATTTTTATTTAGTTTAGGATATTCCTTTGGAATTCCTACATGTAATTTGTCCTCTAGTACATGTGTGAGGACAAGTCATTTCTTTTATTTTCCTTTATTAAGGAATATTAGATTTCCTCCATAAGAGGATGTGGACACGTGGCACACACATTTTATGAATGGTGGCATTCATAGATTTGGAGTTACTTTGTAACTCCTCTCCTCATCTCTATTTAAGAGATGCCTCCTCTCTCATTTCTTCTTAATGACAATATTGTAAAGAGCTTCTTGCTCTCTCTCTCTCTCTCTCTCTCTCATTTTTAGGCATTGCCTCATTCATAATATCACAAGGGGTTTTTCTTTGCTTTTCCCCTTTCAAAAGTTCTTGTGCCTCCTTCTTCACATTTGGGTGATGCTCCAAGGTCTTTGCTTTTCTCATGGTAACAATTACTTCATCATAAACTTTCTTGGATTAATTTTCCTTTCCTTTCTCTTTTATTTCCTTTCAAACTCATCCGATCATTGCGGGCCACACCCTAGCAGCAAAATTGCTTAAGTGCTCAAGTTTCTCAAAGTTGTCAATATTTGGCATCACGTTTCTTGATGCCCGTTAATCATAATAATGAGTTGTCTGATCCTATGAGGTCATGTAATTTCACTCTAACAAATCCTCTCTTGGTTTAGGTAGACTCAGATCAAATTGCTCATAGTGACACTTTCTCAGTTGTGACAAAAAGCATCATATGAGTTGAATGAAAAAGTTGCACAATGCCCCATCTTTCAATCCGCTTGTTGCGACACCAAACTATCAGCTTGTACACATCGGGGTGGCTGGTTTTACGCTAGGAATGCCTTCATTTTTCTCTCCAAATCCTCTGATTGTTGTGGGCCACACCCTAGCAGCGAAATCGCTTAAGTGCTCAAGTTGCTCAAAGTTGTCCATATTCGGCATCACTTTTCTTGATGCTCGTTAATCCTAAGAATGAGCTGTTTGATTATATGGGGTCGTGTTATGGCACTTTAAAAAAGCCTCTCTTAGTTTAGGTAGACTCAGATCCAATTGGTCATGGTGACACTTTCTTGGTGGTGACACTTTCTCGGTTGCGATAAAAAGCATCAGATGAGTTCAATGAAAAGTTGCACAATGCCCCATCTTTCAATCCGCTCATCGTGACACTGAACCACTATCTTGTGTGCGTCAGGTGTTAGGATTCACATAGATACTGAGAGGGGGGGGTGAATTAGTATCTAACCAATGAATTGAATTTCTTAACTTAAAACATGTAGAACATATTATAACAGTGTATCGGTATGCAAGAAATAATACAATAAACAAAATTAAAAGCAACCACATGAAAAACACACCATAACATAATGATTTAATGAGGAAACCCGGTGTGGGAAAAACCTCAATGAGATTTGTGACTCACAATATTCATTTACTGGCCAATAAGAGAATATTATTGCTACAAGAGGGGCCTGCACATGCAAGAAGGCCAACTGCCTAGAGCTCACTACTCAATGGGAAGTCTCACTGACTTACAATGATAGATTATATAAATCTAGTATCTTGTACTGCTTCAAAATAGCATCTATAATACCAGATCCAGTACCGGTTTCTACTCTGCTTCTTACATAAACCCTTAACCTATAATTTGCATAATAGGTCTACCTTATTTCACCTAAATATAATCTTGTCACTTATATACAAATGTTCTATAATGATCTCTCTTATATAAGAGTCATTTTACAATGATGCCAAGTCAGCTTACAAAGATTTTACAATTATAAACAAAATATAATATAACAAAAATCATGTTGGCCTCTGTGCTAGTATGCTTCCTCTCTCTGCCGGTGCCAGTGGTCTGAGTGCCGGTGTAGAGTCTGATCTTGCTAGTGTCGGTGTAATGCCTTGCCGGTGCCATAGGATTGTAAGGTTGCCATCAATGACAAAACCTTCAATCACCTACAATATCTCATTGGAGTGTGCATATGCCAACAATCTCCCCCTTTGGCATTGATGGCAACACTCATGAGAAAATTCAAAAGTGTATCCAGAACTTGTAATCCAAAAATGTTTCCAAAAATATGTTACCAAAAATAAAAGAACTCCCCCTAAGCAGATAAGTCTTTTGCCGGTTATTTTCTCATACTGCTACTCCCCCTTTGGCATCCATGACAAAGGTTGTCAAGATGTTAGTAGAGTTGTAGTCTCAACCTTGTAACTGTGTGGTTACAATTTGAAAAAGATCTGCCAAAATCAAGTTTATACTTTCCATAAACTTCTTGTTGTCCTTTATTGCTATCTCCGTTCTTTTAACTGTACCGGTGAGGTGCTGCATATGCTCTGCCGGTGTTTTCTATCCCTATACTAGTGCCTCAGATATTTCCTTCCGTAATGTTGCTAGATAGTCCAATCTTGGACTCAGTCTTAGTCTCAAATGTTTTACGTTATTTACTATTCTCTCCTTTTCTCTTTCTAACTTAAGTAATTCTTCCTCAAAACTTGTTATCCTTTGTTCAAAAACTGATAATGAATCAGGTGAGTTAACAAAATTGTCTGCAAGTTTGTTGATTTCATCCTGTACCTTACTCATTTTATTATCTATGTTTACTATCAAAAAGTTTGTCTTGAAAGTATCTTTGTATAGAGTTTTATATTCCTTCGATAAGTTACATAGTTCTAGTAGAAGTGTGTCAAATTCTCTAGTACACTTCTCTATCTGATCTTCAAAGAATTTTTTCTTTTCAATTTCTACCTTATCCTTCAATGTCTCTTCCTTTATTTTCTCAATAGTTACTGTGTTCTTAGTGATGTATTTACACAAAGTATCAAGTTGTCTTAAAGAATCCTTATTGTCTATGTTACAATTAGGAGCTATCACCTTCAAAATTGGGATTGTGTCATCTATAGCTTTATAAGCCTGTGAACTACAATCTATTATCTTTTTGATGGAGTCTAAAAGTACTTCAGTTACATTTGTTGATTTGTAACTAGTTGAGAAGGAACCAACATTCTGAATTCCATCGGTGGAGGAAGTAACCAAGCTTGCAGTGACCTCTGGTAGGTCAGTCTATGTTTCCATTTCTTTAAGCAATGGTTTTTTATCTTCTCTTGTTGCCGGTGGCACTATTTCCACATGAATCTGTTCTTGTTCTGGAGCCTATTGCTCTACTTGGCTCTCCGTTTGTTGCTCTATTTTAGTCTTAGTCTGAGTCTCTACCTATTGCTTTGTGTTATCAACTTCAACTTTCCTTCCAGTATTGTCAATGTTGTCAGTTGCCGGTGGCTCACTAGCCATATCTTTCTTGCTGGCTGTTTCTTTGTCTATCACAATGTTGACCTTTTATGCATCAACATCAACTATGTATAGTACCTTAGGATTAAGATTTATATCCTCTATGTCCATACTCTTATCTGCTGGTTGATCTTTAGTAGTTGTTACCGGTGATGTAATTTGAGGCGGTGGGGATAAGTTATCTTTTACTTTGATGCTCAGAGGTCCACCAACCTTTCCTTTTCCTTTGTCTCTTTCCTTCTGGTATACCTTTATTGGTTTGGGGTTCCCATACTCTTCCTATTTTTCTTTCTCAACAAGAAATATGTCCCATGCATTTTTTGTTTCCTCTATTACTTCATTCACTCTTCCAACCATTAATGCAATATGCTGATGTGCAGTAGAGAATACTGACTGGTTGGCTTCTGCAATTAAGTCATCTATCTCCTTAGGTGAGTTTACTGGGTAAACAACAAGTAACTTTTCAATTTTGATTTTCTTATCAAGCTCTACAACAACTTGTCTTCTTGCTTCTAGTCTTTTGAACGATTCATCTGGTAGATCATCTATTACTTCCATTAAGAACTTCTTATAGATGTCCATGTGTAAAATAACACTATTTTCAACTTGTTCTTTGTTATCTGCTGATAGTGTATCATAGACCTTTCCTATGTTTTTGAGTTTCCCTTCCTCTATGATTTCATAGAGCAATTTGTCAAGAGGGGCCATGTTTTGTTTAGTCTTCTTCTTCTTTGGTGTCAACTTTTTCTTTGGTGTTGTCTTTCTAATCGGAGACGTCACTGCCTGTTGTTTTTGTCTAGTCCTTCTAGGTGAAGGTGTGGATGCCGGTGAAGGACCGCTTTTCCTTACAACTCTTTTGAAATCTATAGGCATGCCACTTTCTCAAGAAGTAGCTACAGGTGATAGGTGAGTCTCAAGCTGTAGAGTTCCTAACTCATCCTCAGTGATACCGGTTTGTTTTAATACATCTTCTTTAATAGCCTTTGCCTGTCTAGAACCTCTTCTCATAACTGCTTCAACCTTTTTCACTCTCTTCTTAGATTGAATTTTTTTTTCTATGGTCTTAGCACTACCAAATACTTCTTCCTTTGGTTCATTTTGTGCTTCCAGAAGTGCTTTAGCATAAGTTTCAATTATATGATCATCAGTCTCATAACCCATCTCTGTTACCCAAATTGTTCTTGGGATGACTGCTTCCATCTAGATCTCATCTTTTTTTATTACAAAACATATATCATTCTTGTATTTGTTGACAATTTTCTGTGATAGTCTAATTCTTTTGTTCATCCTAACCTTTAGTGCTTGAAAATAGTCATGAATGTTCTTTTCTTTGTTTTCACCCATGTTGTTGAATAGGTCTGTTAACTGTTTTCCTTCTGGTATATCAAATCCAAGGTTCTTATTGCCTATACCAAGAACCTATTTGGTTATGTGTAGCATCAAGCATACAAGTAGATTTCCAAATCTAAAAGTTCCTTTCTTATCCTTCTTGATTTTGCCTAAGTTATCAATCAACTCATCTTTTACCCATTCACATACATCAATTTTTACATTGTCTTTAACCATGTCAGAAGCACTTTTAATGCATAAACTAGAAACTAAGTTAAGTCTATTTTCATGAGTTTCTTTGTACTCTAAAATCATGCTAATAAATCTCACTTTTATATCAGTCACATCATTAACTCTCAGAGACCTTCTGTCTGATGTTGCACCAGTTAAGTTCAATACTAGGTCATTGGAGACTTTCTTAGTCTTGTCTGGTTTGTTACCAGTGGAGGGTAACCTTGTTACTGCTTTCATAGCTTCCTTTTTTATTTTGTCTATTGAATCAAGCCAAAAGAATGAACCATGTACCCTGCTTAAAACTATCCTTATCACCTCCTTGGGAAATTCAGGAATGCAGAGGATTTCAGTGAATCCTAGGGTTTCAACAATTTTATGTTCAGGTTTTACATTACCGGAATTGTCACATATAACAGTCTTATACATGCTTTTAATTTCTTCATCTCCTAATTACTCTATGTTGCAATGAATATATATTCGGGGATCTTCTGCAAAAACAACTCCTTTTGGAATTTGGGAAAAAACACCTACATTGTCATCTTTCTTAGCTACTTCAGGAACTAGTTGAAATACAGACCTAGGGTGTTTTATAACCTCGACTACTATAGGGTTTGCTATGAATTCAGGTGCAGAGGAGGATGCCATGATGATAAATACCTTTTTCTACCTTTGGATGGATTGATTGCTGAAGTGCTTTGCCTCTTTGCTCGAAATCCCTTAGCTCTGCAAATTTCACGCTCTTTGAATGTTTGAAATCTCGGTGAAGTGAAATGGAGCCAAAACCACAAATTTATAATGTTTATTTGCCATCTACCACATTTAATGTATGCTGGTTAAGTAGTCACTTAACATTATCTGCCAATATAGAAGTAATTTCCAACTTCTTACCATTAACCGAGGGAATTATAGCATATGTCTCATTGATTGCCAAACCCTCAAGAAAATTTTCATCAATTTGATGAAGAGCTTCCTGCTAGTGGAGTATTACTCTGTACTGCCGGTGAAGCATCACTTTGTCCTACCGGTGAAGTGTTGATTGGTTCTACTGGTGGAGGAGTATTCCCAACACTATTTAGGTCAGACTTTCTAATCCATTGTTTTAAGAATTCTTACTTAACCTCTTCAACTTTTCTTTACCTTTCAAGCTAGAACTTTTGTTGTCTGCCGGTGATCCTTTACTTCTACAGAGTTTTGCAATATGCCCAATCTTGTTACATGCATAACAAGTCACATTATTCTTCTTAATAGATTTCCCATAACCTATGCTGGTTTGTGTTTTGCATTGATTAGATAGGTGTCCAAATCTTCCACAAACATAACATCTCACATTCATTCTATAATTTTCAGAGTTGTGACCAACTTTGTTGCATTTTGAACATTGACTTGTGGGTGTGTTGATATTCTGATAATTTCTAGATCTACATTCATTTTCTTTATGACCATACTTATTACAGTTAAAGCATTTTCCATTGAATTTATAAGCATTAGGTTGCCTTACCGGTTTGCTATGATCTTGTGTATTTGTAGTACCAGAGCTTTCACCAACTTCAAAGCCAATTCTAGAAGTGTCACCTTTAGGTTTTTGATTCTTCAACAAGTTACCAAGTTCTTTTGAGCTTTTCTTGAATTTTTCTTTATGTTGATTTGTAGTATCTGGTTCTCTTTCTAAGACTTCTTTCTACCTCATTAGTTCATTGGAGTCATTCTGAGTGTGCATCAGATTTGTCTTCAACAAATAATTTTCATAGCTAAGTCTTGTGTTTTCATTTGTAGCATCACTTAGTCTTCTGGTCAAATCTTCTTCATTCTTCCTTCTATCTTCAATTTCTTTACAAAATCTCATAGTCATATCCTACATCTCATTCTTTGTTGTCATGTTCTCTTATTTCAGCTTGTTTATCATATCATTAAGTGATTCCTTTTCATCATTCTCATTTTGCATCTTTTCACAAAGTTCTCTTCTCTTGTTTCTTAAAATAGTAAGATTTTATTGAAGTGCCTGAATGATATCCTAGGCTACCTTTAGATCATCTTCTAGTTTGATATTTTTAAATTTCTCTGCATCATAGTCTGAAAGAGTTGCTTCTAGTTGCTTCATCAGATTTTCCATATCTGCCGGTGTCAAGATATTCCTCAAGCTGTTAGGCTTCTAAAAATAGAGGACCAAGCTCTGATACCAATTGTTAGGATTCCCACAGATACTAAGAGGGAGGGGTGAATTAGTATCTAACCAGTGAATTGAATTTCTTAACTTAAAACATGTAGAACATATTATAACAGTGTACCGGTATGCAAGAAATAATACAATAAACAAAATTAAAAGCAATCACATGAAAAGTACACAATAACATAATGATTTAATGAGGAAACCTGGTGTGGGAAAAACCTCGATGGGATTTGTGACCCACAATATTCACTTACTAGCCAATAAGAGAATATTATTGCTACAAGAGGGGCCTACACATGCAAGAAGGCCAATTGCCTAGAGCTCACTACTCAATGGGAAGTCTCACTGAATTACGATGATGGATTATATAAATCCAGTATCTTGTACTGCTTCAAAATAGCATCTATAATGCTAGATCCAGTACCAGTTTCTGCTCTGCTTCTTACATAAACCCTTAACCTATAATTTGCATAATAGTGTTAGGCCCAATATAGAAAGCTAATGTACTGAGGGGGGAGGGGTGAATCAGTACTCCAAAACTTTTCCTTTGTAATAACCTTACTGTTATGCATAAACAGAATAGTGCAGTAACCTAAAATAAAACTATAATCTACAGATAACAGTCATACATGATTCACTCCATAACATATATATTTTGGTCATGCAGAAACTCTTGGTTAGAGAGAAAAATTGCAGTGGGGATGGCACCCACAACTTCACTACTGCAATAATAAAGAATGCTCGGTTAGAGCTACATTTAGCTATTTCTGATAGCTTACTCTATTAGGAGTATTAAGATCAGTTGGATCTACCTTGCTAAAGATTTGTACAACACTATATAAGTGTAGCACTTGGTTAAAGGATTTGCAATTTATAGACTTGGTTAGAGTCTTTTACCCTATTAATGACTATACTTGACAATATGTACAATAGTCAATAGTATATGTAGATATACTCCCTTTATCATTATCCTGTACATAACTCTGAATTTTGCATGTTTGGTTCGGTTCTATATTGTACTTGTGTGCTTTGTATATTCTGCATATTCTACTCGGTAGACTCCCCTTGTATACAATACTCAAAATTGTGTTATCAAAATTGTACTATTCTCCAAGTGTAGAATTACTCCCCCTTTGCTAGGCTTTCCTTCCCTGTGTAGTAACATAATATTACTCCCCCTTTTTGACAAACATTAAAAACTTAATTGGCATCCAGAGGCAGTAACTGATCAAAAATAGTCTTATACTTGGTCTGGGCGTTAGTGAGGGCGACTGAGAGTGAGTCCTTGAGACTTCCATCAAGAGTGCTTCCCTCTTGGGTAGTTGATAAGCTTGTAGCTCGGTTAAGCTGCTCTTGGACTGATGAGAGATGAGGAAGGAATAATGTTTGAAGGTTCATTATATCCATCCTAATTTTATGCTCTTCATTCCTTAGTTCTAACTGTTGAGCCATGAGCTATTGTAGCTTTTTATAAAAGGTTTGAATTGAATTAGGCTCAGTGGTCAACTCAAAGGAGAGATCGGTGATCTCTTTCTCAATTGCATCAGTTTTATTTTTGATGTCTTTAATAAATAAAGAAAATGTACACAATTTCTGGAATAAATAAAGAATGTGCTTGAGTTGAGGGATCAACTCAGCAATGAATTTGATAAGTTTTACCTTGCCAACAACAATTGATTTTTGGACTTCCTCTATCATTTTTCCTGTGAGCTCTTTATCCTTGATCTTGCTTAGGTATTCGGATGCATCAACTCCAGATGTTTCAATCTGATTAAGGAGTTCATCCAACTAAATATGTATGGCTGTATTGGTTGACACTGTTACTGATGGTAGCATTTCTATGAGCATTGTCCTAACCTTTTGAAGTACCTTGTTCTTTTTTTGTATTGCCAGTTGTTTCTCCTATTCGGCCTTTGCTTTGCATAGTTCACCAAATTCAGTGAGTGCTTGGCCTTTTAATTTGGAGATGTCGACATTGGGCAACACGATTGGTTTAGATAAGTCAAATTTAAAACCATGCTTTCTCACCTTTTTCTCTTTTCCTTTTGTTTGGGGCACTAAGACAAGTGCTTGTGAGGTGTGCTGTCCCTCAGTAGGTTGCTCAGTAGATGCAACACTTTGCACTATTCCTGTAGTAGTTGCAGTGTCTTTGGATGGCTCGGTGTTAGGCGTCTCTGCTGTAATATTTGCTATGCTTGTCTATCCCTGAGATGATTGATCTTTTGTTGTGTCTGCTGCAGCTTTAGATTTGTTACCTGCATCTTCTACAGCTTTAGATTTGTTACCTTCGGTAACTTGTTCGGTGTCCTTGGGGGCTTTGATTGGTACTGTTGGCCTCACCGGTGGATAAGGCTGAACTTGTTCTAAGACCGATTCACCAGACACAAGTTTTGCATAAGTGGTGCCTTCAATCATTTCTTGCTCCAGTGTGGCTTCATCTATTACATCTTCATCAATTTGTATTATGTCAACTGGGTCTAGACCTTGCTCAGTGACATCAACAATTTCAATTTGAGATTGTTCACCAACATCCTTTTGTTTGAAGATCTCCTGCCACTTGGCCTTAGTCTCATTCTCCATGTCAATATATAGCCCATTCATCAATTTTAAGGCTCTCTGTTTCACAAGAAATTTTGAATTGTATGTGGACAAATGCTCCTCGATTTCAACTACGAACATGTCAGGAAATAAGTGGACAAGACTTCTTTCTCTTATTTGTCTCTCTAAATCCATTGCATATTTCCATCTGTTATCAATATGTGAGTAGAGTTCACTTGGAAGTGACTTTGCTAGTTCCAATGGTGCTAACTGAAACTTCAGAAGTGTACATATGACAGCTTCTTCAATCTGTCATTTCTCATCATTGTTCCTAGACTCATAGTTAACATATTTGAATCCTGCAAACCCACCGTATTCCTTAAGATTGGCACAAAAGTTTTCAACACTGTGAATGTTTGCCTTTTTGCTCTTCACAATCTGGAATTTGTTAGCATCATGAGACTGTATCCCTCGAATCTTTTGCCAAAATGAGTCTCCAAGTAGATTTCTTGTAAGTCTTTGTTACCTTAGGAGTGGCAACAGTCTTTTGTTTCTTGCTCGGTGATGTAGCTGATGCTCTGGTGTTGGTTCTCTTTGTTGGTGGAGTCGGTAGGGCCTTTGAAATGTCCTATTTCTTTCTTTTCAGAACTTTTCCCTTTAGTAACTCTATGCTCAATGTTATTGTAGCCTCCTGTGCTTTTGATTCTTCCTCAATAATGGCAAGATTGCCTTTGATAGGTGTAGATGAGGATTCTTCTCTGAATTTCTTAGATAAAGCTTTTATCATCTTTGTTGCTTTCCTTGTAGCCTTAGGAACTACAATGCTCATTTTTACTTTCTCCTTTACCTCTTCATAGGTTCCATACCTTAGTTTAGTTGCATGCCTTGGCAATGATAGGTAGGCATCAATTTGTTGCTGTGTGATGTCATGATCAATTTCATAACCCATTGGTTGCAATGACTGAATCCTCAGTTCAACAACATTTACATAGCAGTAATCAGTGTCGACTTCAAAACAAATATTGTCCTTGTATTTTTCAACCAGCTATGGTGGAATCCTTTACCTGTTGTGCATTTTCTCTTAGAATTTGCTAAAGTAATCATCCATGACATCATTAAAGTTATCTCCTAGCTTCTTGATGTAATCATTGATCTAATGGGTGATAGGTTGGTGTAGCTCCCATACTACTTTACTGACTGAGGGAAAGAACTTTTCAAAATAGAAAAACATATAGACAAGTAGTGAACCGAACTTGAGTGTGTTTGCTGAGTTGTTCTTCTTCAGCTTCCTTATTGTGTTTAGGTTCTCAAATAAGTTCTTTAGTAGTATTTCACACAAGTCTACTTTCATTCCCTTCTTTACTATTTTGTAGGCCAGGTCCATTGCAGCACATGGTACACTGTTTTCCCTTGCAGATTGGAAGAAACAGTAACCAATGACTCTGATTGCAAATTTTAGTTTAGCATCAGTGACATTATTCAATTTCAATCCTCAGTAATCAGATTCTACTTCGATTAGACTGATTAGCTTCTTTTGTGATATCATTTTCTATGCACGAGTATGATCGTAGATGGGATATCTAGTGATCAGGTGAATGACTTCCTTCGTGATCTTGAACGGTTTCTCTTGTAGCCACATGAAATCGTCATGTACTCTACTCAATACAAACTTAACCCATTGGGGTTTGAACACATGAGGATAGACTAGGGCTTCAGTTAATCCCTTGATTTTGATATGTTCAAGTTTACTATCCAGTTTGCCGTTAGTGCATAGTTCATCATATGTGTCACTAATCTCTACATGACCGAGTTCCTCAACACGACACTTGGTAAAGAATCTGACATCTTCTTCCAATAAGACTCGATCTGGGATGAGTGAAAATGCAGTTTTATCATGCAGTTCTGAGGTGACTTTAGGAGTTAGGGAATACTTCAGAGATGGCTTCTCCACATTTTGGACAACTACAGGGTCTTGGATCTTGGGCGCCATGGTAGATCTCAAGTAAAAATTCGACAGGTTATCCTTAGGGTTTACAAGTAGCTTACACTTTACACTCGGTAGATACTAGCAATTTGACTAGATCAGAAACTAGCTAAACAATGTGAATAGATTGATGTAAATACCTTGAAAATTCACTTTGAATGAAATTTGGTCTCTTTGATTCACTCTACTCTACTTCTTAAAAACTTGGGTGAATGAAAATGACTGCGAAAACAATTTTAAGTACTCAAAAATACCTTATCGGGCTCTGTGCAAGTTAGGTCATGGTATTAAATGCACTCGGTTCACCTTTTACTGATTTACTTCATTTTCTATTTTCACCGAGTATTCAACTTTGCTTTGTTAACTGACTTGACAGGTTTCCTATATAGTATGTAAACTGACTAATTGCATCTTAACTATGCAGATTTTGAATTCTGTTCATAATAAAATAGGAACTGTTATGATTTAACTTTTATAGAATGCAGTCCCTTCATACCTTTTCTTGACTAATTTGAAATAGGTGCACCTAACTCGGTAGGTAAGGTGCTTTCTTCATCAGACATAATTTCTTTCTTTTTCCAAATCATCTTGAATTTTTCTTTTATCTCCTCATTGTCTCTTCTTGGTTGATCTCTGCAATCTCTAGCTAAATGTCCAGCTTTGTGACAATGAAAACATGCCATACCAAGATTTCTCCATGATCTTCGGTTGTTCATTCCAAACCTTATAAAATAGTTGGCACTTATATATCCATATCTTCCACAACATTCACACCATATCTTCGTATTGTAATCCCATGGTACTGCTGCATATTGTCAGTAAGAATCTGTGTGAGTTCGGTAACCTCCAGTGTTTGCTCGGTGTGGATACTTCATGTAGTTCTTTTTCTTAAACCAGCATCTCTCGGTGCTATGTCCATATCTATGGCAGTTTTTACAAAACCCTTCGAATTTTGCCTTCTGATGGTTGTTAACAGACTTTGTTCTACATTGTTTAGGTATGTGACCATATTTATTGCAATTATAACAATATCCATTGGAATTAGAGATATTTGGTTGCTTACCTTTTCTGATCTGGCATATGTTGGCTGTATGACCTTGATTTCCATAGTAGTAGCAAATAGGCTTCTTCCTTTTGATGTTATTTTTTTTTTTTGCTTGTTTTGATGATTCTCCTTTCTCAGTAGTATTAATTCCTATGTAACTGATTCGTCCATATTTGTAGAGTCTTCTTGTATTCAGTTGCTCATCCAACATCTTTGATGCTTCATAACCTTTCTCCAATGATTCTTTGGATTTCTTTTCTGTTTCAAGTTCACCAGTCAACCTTGATACTTCAAGTTTCAATGATTGATTTTCATCATTCTTCAGAATTGCTTCATGATGAGCATAACCTAGTTGATCTATCATATTTTGTTGAATACCAGTTAACCTCATGATTTCATCATCCTTATCAGATACTAGAGCTTCAAGTTGTTATTTCTCTCTTTGTAGATCTCTTGCTTTATCCACAGCTCTCCTTAATGCATCTAGATTTTCAATCATTTGTGTACTGAAATGTTCGTGTTCTCTTTTCATTGCTTTTAGTTGATCAGCGAATGCTTTGTTCTTTTCTTTCAACATTCCAATCATTTCTTCAGTTTCTTCAAATATACTGTTCTCAGATGATGTCTCGATTTGTTCCACTAGCTCTTGAGAATCCTGCAAGTCATCAGATAATCTTCTCCTTACTTTCAAAGATTTTTGCATTTGCCTCTGCTTGTCTATAATCACTTGATTTTCATCATCCAACTCTTCTTGAAGATGCACAATCCTTCGAGATTGTTTGTAGCCTTCCATTGCTAAGATCTTTCTCTTCAGGTGGTTAAACCCTTTTCCAAGATTCAAGCTTTGATACCAATTGTTAGGCCCAATATAGAAAGCTAATGTACTGAGAGGGGAGGGGTGAATCAATACTCCAAAACTTTTCCTTTGTAATAACCTTACTATTATGCATAAACAGAATAGTGCAGTAACATAAAATAAAACTATAATCAATAGATAACAGTCATACATGATTCACTCCATAACACATATATTTTGGTCATGCAGAAACTCTTGGTTAGAGAGAAAAACTGTGGTGGGGATGGCACCCACAACTTCACTACTGCAATAATAAAGAATGCTCGGTTAGAGCTACATTTAGCTATTTCTGATAGCTTACCTTGTTAGGAGTATTAAGATCAGTTAGATCTACCTTACTAAAGGATTTGTACAACACTATGTAAGTGTAGCACCTGGTTAAAGGATTTACAATTTATAGACTAGGTTAGAGTCTTTTACCCTGTCAAAGGTTTCTCTTACAACTTCAAAATATTACAATATAATCATTACAAATATCTGCAACTTTACATCTGAAATGTTAAAGCAGATTCTATGTGCTCTGAATAAGATTACCTAGCTTGTAGCATACCTCGATAACCCATAATGAAACTCGGTAAACCCTTCCGTTTAGTTTGTTCTTTGACTGTTCACTAATAACCTTCTCGGTGACCTCTCTGTGTCTCTTTAATAGTCTTCCTTCATGTATACACACTGCTATCTCATTGCATCTCTTATCACATCATATCATGTCTCCTTTTTTTCTAACCCTAGAATCATGTTGAATATATAGATCTCTTACAGAGGTGATCTGATTCATTGCTTCAATCTTTCAAAAAGATTCTTTGATTAAACAAAATATCTCATAGGTTAGATTGATCTTGTAATCATGCACAATCTCCTAGTGCAATTTCCAATGCAAAAAAAATGGTTAGATGTGCCTCAATCTTGTAACATGTTTTCATGTGCATGTCCAGGTTCAATGTATCTAGAAGACGTTTCACTGGGTGAATATCAACTCGGTGAGTTAACTTTACCACTCGGTAGCCATGAACCTTTACTCATAAACAACTCAGTGAATACTGTGTTCTATGACTGCTTTCTTTAGTAACCGACTAGATTGTTCATACGGACTTCTCTGTGTGTACCGACTGCATGATTCGATAATACTAATCGACTAGAATATAGTATGACTTTGGATATGAAACTAATGGCAATTTGATAAGTAGTAACAAATAGGTCTGCCTTATTTTGCCTAAATATAATCTTGTCACTTACATACAAATGTTCTATAATGATCTCTCTTATATAAGAGTCATTTTACAATGATGCCAAGCTGGCTTACAAAGATTTTTCAATAATAAACAAAATATAATATAACAAAAATCTTGTCGACCTCTGTGTTAGTATGCTTCCTTTCTCTGTTGGTGTTGGTAGTATGAGTACCGGTGTAGAGTCTGATCTTGCTAGTGCCGGTGTAATGCCTTGCCGGTGCCATAGGATTGTAAGGTTGCCATCAATGAAAAAACCTTAAATCACCTACAATGTCTCATTGGAGTGTGCATATGCCAACATTGGGGTGTGTGGGTTTACACTAGGAATGCCTTGGTTTTTCTCTCTAACTCATCCGATTGATGAGGGCCATACCCTAGTAGTGAAATTGCTTAAGTGCTCAAGTTGCTCAAAGTTATCAATATTCGGCATCGTGTTTCTTGATGCTTGTTAATCATAAGAATGAATCAGATGATCCTATGGCGTCATGTTATGGCACTCTAAAAAATCCTCTCTCGGTTTAGGTAGACTCAGATCCAATTGGTCATGGTGACACTTTCTCGGTTGTGAAAAAAAGCATCAAATGAGTTCAATGAAAAGTTACACAATGCCCCATCTTTTAATCTTCTTGTACAACATCGAACCGTCAGCTCATACGCATTGGGGTGGCCAGGTTTATGCTAAGAATACCTTCGGTTTTCTCTCCAACTTGTCTAATCGATGCAGGCCACACCCTAGTAGGGAAATCACTTAAGTGCTCAGGTTGCTCAAAGTTGTCAATATTCAACATCGTGTTTGTCAATGCCCATTAATTATAAGAGTGAGCCATCTAATCCTATGAGGTCATGTTATGACAATCTACACAAGCCTCTCTCAATTTCAGAAGACTATGATCCAATTACTCGTGGTAACACTTTCTCGATTGTGACAAAAAGTGTTAGATGAGTTCAATGAAAAGTTGCACAATGCCGTAACTTTCAATCCGCTCATCATGGCACCAAACCGTCAGCTCATACGCATCTAAGTGGCCAGGTTTGTGCTAGGAATGCCTTCGTTTTTCTCTCTAACTCATCTATTTGATGCAGGCCACACCCTACCGCCCATCCCATTTAAGTGCTCAAAGCACAAAAAGATGTCAAACTTCGGCGATGCATTTCTCGACTCCCGTGAGACATATGAATGAGTCATCTAATCCTACGGGGTTGTGCTATGATACTCTATTAGGCTATGCATTAGATTAATTCACCCAAATTTTCTTAAGTATTATTAATTTTTGAGAGTCATTTAAATTAGCTCTATTAGGGTATGCATTAGATGAATAGAAGTGTATGGGCTATGCAATCTTTTTAGAATGGGCATTGGTACAATGGTGTCTTACAATGTCTAATTTTGGTTCTTTCCATGTTTCCCTTATATAGTCTATTTCGACTATAACTATTGAATTTGTGTTGATCCCTATAAGTTTGTGTCTTGGATTACAAACACATATTTAGGTTCAAAGCTTAATTAATAATAAACTTTGTGCAATTATTAATTTAATCATTTGTACTACAATTATGGATAACAATGATAAATGATTTGCATTAACCAAAAAGCTACAAATCCATACAACATTTTATATCATTAAAAGTATCAAATAAATCCAATACAGACAAATAGGCTTGCCAAAATCCATATGGACATAGAATGTCACGTATTCATAAAACAAAACATATGTTCAAAATTTCTATAAAGGCATACAACATGATATACAATAAAGTCAAATAGGAGCTTGGAAAAGCCATATGGACATAGAATGTCACATATTCGTAATAAAAAACATATGTTCAAAATTGCCATATAGGCATACACCATGGTATTCAATAAAGTCAAATAGGAACTTGCCAAAAGCCATATGGACATAGAATGTCATGTAATCTTAATACAAAACATATGTTCAAAATTTCCATATAGGTATACAACATGGTATCCAATAAAGTCAAATGGGAGCTTGCCAAAAGCCATATATGGACATAGAATGTCACATATTTGTAATACAAAATACATTTTCAAAATTTCCATGTAGGAATACAACATAGGACCCTATTCTATTCATTTCCCTCTAGGGGAAGGAAACAAATCACGAGATATATTTTCCTATTGGGGGGATGGACATGTATATGATGCAGGTGTCTTTCGAGTATGCCCACTCGACCTCCTCTCTGAATTTTTTTTTAGCTCCACTTGATACAATAAAAAGAATGATGATAGCATATACAAAAAATTAATTTTAGAATGACATATAATACAATAGTCACTTACCGCATACAAATAATCACGATGTTCATCCACAACAGGTGCACGTTCATGATCTAGAGTGACAAGCCCCTCTTGTGGGCATCACAATATAAATTAAATTAAATACAAGTGTCTTTAAAATTTTCAATAACATATTATTAAGATAACAAATATAATGCTAAATTTACTAAATTTACAAATATGTCTCATACTTCTGTCAAAGCAGTTAAACTTGCCATTGCTGCAACAACACCGCGCTCCATTGATGTGTGAATAGAAGGAGAAGTGTCTGATGTCAACATCTAAAAATTAAACAAAGCACATTGATCAATCCCCAAAACTATCTATATTATTTAATAACAACATTAAAGATAAATTGCTTACCCGGGTGAAAGATTGTCGATGAAATACACTGCGAGGTTGAAGATCTCTAATTCATTCTAGACATCTAGTTGATCATATGACTAGTGAAAAATCTAAAATTTTACTTTAGCGCCGCTCTAATTGTCACACCCAAGTAGGTTTCATTACTTACAAGTCAAGGTGAGAAAACAAAAAGAAAAAATGATATGCCAAATTCATCTCAAGGAAAAGGATCAATAATATATAACTGAAGTATCATGCATACGAGTGCGCCAAAAAGATTGACTATGGGAACATACAAGTAACTCCATTAGGGCTATGGATGCCTACTGGAAATGGAGAAATATTTGAGAAATTATAGTCTATAACCTCATCAGAGCTCTCGAGGCTTGCTTGCAGTGATGCTCTATTCAGGATGCTTTTGAAGTTAGGATAATCCATGTAGCTAGTCATATATGATGCAAAGGATCTTTAGTGGACACAAGAGCAAGAATGAACTCATCTGCACACACATAGGAAAAATAAGATCAAAGTTTCAAGAACCAGTGGGGAAATTTGTCGTGTCTCCATTTTTAAATCCTAGTCACTAAGTGTGCTAATTTGAATGATCCAAGGGACCTTAGGGATTGATTGACCACTTATCTATGAAAGGTTTTGCACCTCCATTTCAATTGGCATATTACAAATGCAAAAACAAACATAGTCAACCTTGTTCGAATAGGAAATACATCTTAATCCTGCATATTGCATTCACATAGGTCATGTCAAAAGTTCATTTATCTCTACATACATTCTACAGACCATCATGTCATATAGGTCTGCACACTAGGGGCATAACTAGAAAAATCCTAAAAATCATATAATGTTCTTCAACAGAAAATCCAAAAACATTGAAAAACTCAAACTCCAAAAATATTGAAATATTCAAAATCCAAAAATATTGAAAAACTCAAAATACCAAAAACATCCATATAAAGTCCTAAAAAAATCATCCAAAAACATTCAAATATGCAAAACAATCCTACATAACAACCAAAAATTATCTGAAAAATGTCCTGAAAAATCATTCAAAAACATTCAAATATCGATCCACATAATCCAAAAACATCGAAAAAGCTCTTGGAAAAGAACTAAAAATAAAAAATCAATCAATAAAAAATATGCAATAAAATGTCTTGTGAGAAGCAAATACCCTAGTAGATATCCAGCAAACACTTCACACGAAGTTAACAAAGGATACGACTATATAGTCAAACATCTGCAATCAACTGATCAAATTGTCTTATCAATCGTATCACATCCATATCAAAGTGATCATTGTCCTATCTTAAACAGAAGAGGATACACTCGAAATTAGACAGGCTAGTCTTAAACAAGGTTTGCAACTTTATGAGATCAGACATTATCAACCATCACATCAAGCAACTAAGAACGAAGGCACAAGGTCAGTATAGCTGCTGAATTTTGTCTGGGTTAGTCTTTATCTTTTTATCATTTGACGATAGATATTGTTCCTATGCTACTCAAGGATGTCTACAAGTGACTAGAGGAGCTATGATGGGCATTATCTTTTTCTTTGTTTGCTGTTTGTGGTGTGAATTGATGAAATTCTAGGGAAACTGCTCTAGTGGGTGTCTGTGATAGGAGCTTCCAGCTATTGAATGCCACACATACCTTGATCCCTAGCATAATTCCTAGAATGGAGGGTTCTCTCCTTGTCTGCTACGTGTTTGTTTCTACAATGAGATATCTTTGCATCTTGGTTCCTTATACCCTAATGTGCTAAGCTTCATTATTCGATAATAAGGCTCAGTGATGTATATATATTGGCGCAATAAAATATGTGACACAGGTTCGTGATTCATTCAATTTTATTCTCATCCTCATCTCATTTACTTATTGATAGTTTGTTGATTTCTCATCTTTTGTCTAAATCATATTCTTTCTAACGTTCTTTCTATCATCAATCTCTTCTCTCTATCATCTAACTAACATTTCTTCAAGGTGTATTTGAGTTAAAATTGTTTCAGCCATTATCATACAAAAACATTCATTATAGATTACATTGCATCCATTATAGATTTCATTTGCATTCATTATAGATTTCATGAAACATACATTATAGATTACATTTGCATTCATTATAAATTCCATTATATTCATTATAGGTTCCATTTACATTCATATAGATTTAATTAAATATCCATTAACATCATTAATACATACATGTACTATAATTGCATTTCAAAATCATATAGAATCAAATAGATATGCATCATAAAACTCATAGCATCATATAAGCTTACATTGAAAAAAACAAACACAAATAGATCACTGCCAAAACCTGCATATCATATATATATAACTCAAAAATGATAATGTGTGTGAATACAATAAATAGGCTAGAAGGCTTAGATAACATGATCAAAATAATATCTCAACTAACACTGCCTCTATTAGCAAGTGGATCCTGCCCACTAGATCCTACCCTAGGATGTCAAAGTGGTCCCATAACGCCACCATTGCTAGTCCATTGTGAAGTAGATCTATTTGATCTCCTCTCCATAAATGCATTGAAGCTAGGCTCTCTTTGACCCTTAAGGATGGCTCTCTCATATGGCTATCTATAATAAATAGCCTCTTGTGCAGTAGTGAAATACCTATCCGCTTGGTCACGTGCATCTGTACCTACTCTAAAAAGCTGATCAAAGGCATCCATGGTGATCTGACATCTCCACACTGCCTCATCTCTCTCCCTTTGGAGACAATCTCTCTCACCATCAAGGACACCATAATCTGCACGGTAGGTCTCCCACTCGACATCTTGTCTAGTGACCTCATCCTCTAAACTTTGGACACATGCCCTAAGAGTCTGCAACTCATCCTCCTCACCACCCTGTCCCCTTTCACCCTCTCCAGTAGGCACATCCTCATCATCATCTCCACCCTCACTGCTCAATGATTTAAAAGAATCATCGCTATCCTTACTGCTAATAGACTCGGTGTCTCCACTAATGTCTACATCCTCATCTCCATCTCCACCACCTCCTCCATCATCTCGTCCCTCATCTCCACCACCTCCTCCCTGAGCTCCACCCTCTCCTCCCTCAACTTCACCCTCTGCTCCTCCCCCAACTCCCTCCCCTGTGACTATCCTCAACCATTGTCTAGGATGTTGAATCTGTTGTGCTGTAATAGGAACACCATGATCATTAAGTGGCATTGGCCTGTGCATAGAAAACCAAGTGTCGTAATCCACTGTCATACTTGGATTAGCTACACCTCTACCCCAACCCCAAAGTAATGGCTACAGAGCATCAAAATCAGCCAAAGCAACATGTGGCTGTATGCACACAACCCAATCAGAAACCTCACAAGATACTCAAGCAAAGTACACAGTAACTACAAGTGTCACTTGTACCTCACCGAACTGTCTGAGAACCCTCCTTGGAAGATACATCTCAATGATTCACTGGGTCTCAAAGGTCCTACCAATAATATATCTCTGTTGTCAGTAGAAAGGAAAATGCACTGCATCATTAGGCCAACTAGGGCAATCCAAGTATGGTCTCCAAATAAAATGCTGCAGAATGTCCAATTGATGTCTCCAGTACAAGGTGTTCCCTGAACCCCTGTGTCTGATACTTGTGGTATACCTGAAAGCATAAGGCTCACCAGGCTGCAAATCTACATGAATGACATGCCTAGAAATAGAAATGTTCTCCCATGCCCATGTCTGGATCAAAGTAACACCACAACTGATAGAATGGTATCCAAGGTACACAATACCATGGATCTAATAGTATAACATGGCAAGTAGACAAGGACCCCACGCATATAGTCATTGATGCACAATCATATCATGGAGCACTCTGCCCCATCCAACTGGAAACCCATGACCTCGTCTGTCAAGTAACAACAAACCACCGACAACACTGTATAACACAATAGTCAGGTCATCATAGTCTAATCAGGCCCAAGGGATGTCATAATGGCCACTCATCTGCAAGTCTTGAATCTCACACTCAAAAAGTGTGCATAACCCAACAATGCCATCATCATTGTCATACACAACTCTCTCACCATGAATCGGAATATGTAGTATATGCCATACATCCTCTAAGGTGATGGATGCCTCACCAGTTGGAAGATGATAAGAACAAGTCTTAGAGTGCCATCGCTCTGTCAAAGCTATAATCATGGCCCTATTGGTTGTAACCTTTGGCAAATGTAAAACATTATATAGACCAAGCTATTAGATATGCTCGATCTCCTCATCAGGTAAGTCCGCACGAAGATCAAGTCCACTAGGTCTGCTCTGTCGGCAGTATAACACTCCAATGTTCTCGTGCAATGAGAAAATGTTCAAAATATCAGATATTGGATCCCGAAAAACAAAAAAAAAATTCAAAACGCATGACAAAAAATTCTACATATAATGAATGCATGATAGTTATGACAAATGTGGTACAATTATGACTCTTGCGTGACATTTGGTAGAGTTTTAGCCAAAAGATGGTAGAGCTATGATGTAGTTGTTCAAGGCTATTGTCTCATGTATCCTATGGCTATAAACACAAGGGTACCACATGTTGTAAAGATAAATTTATGAAAGAGTCTAATAATAGAAAGAAATGGGTTGTGAAAAATGGTAGAATTGATATGGCAACATCCTTGACAAGGGAGAGTTTTATTGCCTCATGGTGGTTATAGCTTGTCTCACTTCAAATGTGATGTTTACATAAGAATGAGCACTTATGTCAAATGTTCTTAGGCATGTGAATATTGTAATGAAAATATGGAGGTTAATTGTGTATAGGGATGCATTATCACTTTTTAGAAGATTGATGAAGGTGACCACATAAGAATTGATCATACCATCGTATAAGCCTTCTTATTGTTTAAATAAATGTTATGTTCATGAGGGATAAGGATGTTTGACAGCTAGACAAGATACAAAGAGGAGATAATTTTGTGACTAGAATGAAAGTGGATAGAGTTATTCTTGACAGGAATGAATGTGCATATTTCAAATAGAAGCTTCTCCAAATCAAAGAAGACCACCTTTATTTGGGAATATGTTCAATGCAAAGGATTGATGGATTACTACATCATACACACAATGTGCATGCCCAAGATTCATCAAGAGAAATGTTGGTGATATGATTATGAGATTAGATGAAGTCGATGAAGATGGAGAATTGCCTCAACATTACTCATGACTTGGTTCTTCATCGATATTACAAGTTTGAAATTGTATTTTTGTAAAAGTGACTTATGTCACTTATTGTAACCATGGTTGGAAAGTTGACTTGTTCTGTGCATAAAAATGTAAGTTATTAACTCATTGAAATTTACATAGAAAATAGTTAGTTATTAACCCAGGATTGAAGTTGGTTACAAGGTAGTTATCCTACAAGTCTATAAATACAAGGTTTTTGCATTGTAAAAGGGGAAACTTTTATGACGGGGGGGAAAACTCTGTAGAATTTTATATAGGAACTAAATGAGAACTTTTGATGTTCATACCTTTGTACTAGAGGGTTTTTGAACTTGTATATTTTCAAATAAGAATAATAAAGAATGCATTGAGTATGTGTGTCTTGAATGTATTCATGAGTTATCATTACTAATTTCTCGTATGTTGAATTAGTAATCCCTTTATATATTGGTGAAATCTATTGATGAAACACATCATTCAATGTTATCTTGACTCTCATGTGCTAGTACAATCTATCTCTTCGTGTGTCGAGGCTTACTGTACTTCTTTCATCGTCATTGCATGCCTAACCTATTTGGCGGTGACCTATTTTGTAATTGTTATCATTTATGGAATCCTACTTGGTATTCATATGTCTTCTAGTAGGGTTTATGTTATTAATCTTGTTTGAGTTCTATATTTTCTCCTTTATGTACTTTCAGGTTAAAAGTATACAAAAATCCTAAATACCCCTATCATATGAGAGAGCCACCCCTCTCAAATGTAGAGGAAGATTGTGGTTTCACTCCAATCTCTGCAACTAATGGAATGTTTATCACTGCTCATCGGGAAAATAGGGTCAGTTTCAGATAAATGACCATAGTGTCAAATTTGTTCACCAACAACCCAGTAAAGGGAAAAACCATGGTGGGAAGCCTACCCATAGTCAGATAATACTTATACAATAAGTATGTGAATTACAATTGAGAGGCATGCACTTGCAGGAATACCAATATCGTAGAGTGCATTGCTAATCACAAAAGGAGCCTCATTGACTATATAGAAATCCATGCTACAATCTGGAGAAGTGTTGAACTACAAAAGATAGCATCTCTTATGCCTGAGTATAGTTCCATTTAAGTTCAATACCAGAGGACTAAATCCTCTTACATAAACCCAATTCGATCTCCAATGATCGACCAAATCCTATGCCTGAATCGTATTACATCATTCACACATTACATATCCATTTCCCATTCCTATGATCTCTCCGTTCTAATCTACAATGATATCTTACATCTATATATACAAACCCTCGACCATAAACAATTAGGTTGGCCACCAGATAATAAACCAGTTAAATAATTACAAACCATGTTGGCTTTAGACCAAAAAAATAATATCCAACACATAAGATATCCCAAAAACACATCGAGAGCTCCAATCCACATGTTACATTAAAGCTAGTCCATAAGCTAGATCAACCAGGATCCAGTATAGGTCCACACGCTACAACAATGATCTCCATTTGTGAAGTATCAAAAATGATCACCATCAATATCTTGAAACTCCACCAGAAACTGCACCAACACCACTTATGCAATTCATCAAAGATCTTCATCAAAAGCTTTGCTGGTGAAACCCTCTCCGGAACCAAAAACAAAGCTTCTAAGGAAACAAGATAACATCCGTTAACCAGATTAAAACCAGCTTACTGAATATGAGAATGAGTATCACGAATGAGCTAAATCCATAACCAAATCATACCAGAGCCTATCAGATCATGCCAGATCCAAATCAATCAAAAACCACTCAGCCTACCAGGATTGGAAGGGTGTCAGTAAAGCATCCAAACAACTAGTGTTGGCATCAATGATAAAACATCAATGCAACACATAATCAATTCCACCAAATGGCCAACAATCTCCCCCTTTGGAATTGATGGCAACAGTAGATGTGAAAAACATCTAAGTACCAAGAAATGCCAAACAAGTCTCCCCCAAAGGAAGACAACCAACAATCTCCCGCATATAGCTTTGAAATAAAGATCTAACTCCCCCTATGAATAATATCTCTGTAAAGTTCTGAATCTCTCCCTTTTTATTTTTCTTTTTCCTTTTTCACATCAATATCACTTCCCCTTTGACATCAATGCCAGAAATCTGACAAAAATATCAATGTAAAAACATAAACCATTGAATCACAAAGTTGACTACTCCCCTTGAGCAATAGCATCCCCACATCAGTGCCAGAATGAATAGTATTTGTGATAGTGCATGGTGGACTGATGCCAAACTGCATCAATCAAGTCTCTAATGGAGGGGCATAAACTCCCAATCTATCTCTTAGGTACTTAAATGATTCCTTGGACAAAGGTTTAGTGAAAATATCTACAATCTTCTCTTTAGTATTCACATATACCAATCTAACTTCATTTGCTTCCACCTTTTCCTTCAAAAAGTTGTACTTGATAGATAAGTGCTTTGTCTTAGAATGAAAAACTAGATTCTTTAATATATCAATAGCAACAGAGTTATCATAGTGAATAACTACCGATGTATCACAATCAACCTTTATATCCTTAAACATTTGCTTAATCCATAAAACTTGTGTACAGTTAGTAGCAACAATAAAATACTCAGCTTTAGCACTAGATAAAGAAGTACATGACTGTTTCTTATTGATCCATGATACCAATTTCTTTCCAAGAAAGAAAGCTCCACCAAAAGTACTTTTTTGGTCTTCAACATCTCCAGCCCAATCAACATTTGTATATGCACATAAAGTAAAGTTATCATCCTTAGGGTACCACAAACCATATTCTGATGTACCTTTCAAGTATCTAAAAATCCTTTTCATTGCCATTTTATGATTTTCTCTAGGATCACTCTAAAATATTGAAACAATACAAACAACATTTATAATGTCAAGCCTAGTTGGAGTCAAAAGAAGGAGACCTCCAATAGTAGTTTTGTATCTTGTAGGATTTATCTATGCGGAAACATCTTTTCTTGTCAATTTCTCACTTGTAACCATAGGAGTACTTACATGTTTAGTATATCTCATACCAAATTTCTTCAATAATTCCTTAGCATATTTAATTTGACAGATGAAAATACCTTTGTTAGTCTGAGTAATCTGCAGACCTAAGAAAAATTTCATCTCACCAATCATAGACATCTCAAATTCTTTCTCCATATTCTTAGAAAATTCTATGCATAACTTATCTTCACCTCCAAAAATAATGTCATCAACAAATACTTCAATAATCAATATATCATTATCAGTGATCTTATAATATAAATTACTGTTGGCACTACCCTTAGTAAAACCAATCTTCAAAATATATTTATCCAACCTTGCAGGCCAAGCTCTGGGTGCTTGTTTCAATCCATATAAAGCTTTCCTTAACCTACAAACCATGTTTGTATCATATGATAGTGAAAAACCATTAGGTTGCTCTTGATATAAACTTCCTCATTAATATCCCCATTCAAAAATGCACATTTAACATCCATCTGATAAACCTTGTAGTTTTTATAAGAAGCATAGGCAAGAAATAATCTTACAGCTTCAATCCTACCTACAGGTAGAAAAGTCTCTCCATAATCAATTCCTTCCTTATGAGAATATCCTTTACAAACCAGTCTATCCTTATTTCTTATAACTTGACCATCCTCATTCAGTTTATTCCTAAAAACCCATTTTGTTCCAATAACATGTTTATTTTTAGGTCGGGGAACCAAAGTCCATGTATTATTTTTCTCAATCTGATCTAATTCTTCTTCCATAGCTTTCAATCAATATTCATCTTTACATGCCTCAATTACTGATACCGGTTCAACTTGTGAAATTAAACATACCTCATTAGTTACCAGTCTTCTTCTTGTCATCACTTCATTTCTCTTATCCCCAATGATCAAATCTTCTGAATGATTCAATCTCACATACCTAGGAGTCCTCTAACTCTCTGTTCCTCTTCCCTGTTCTTCATCTACTTTAGAATTCTCTGATATTTCCAGAGTAACTGGTTCAACACTCTATCCTGGTAGAGGTGCTACCAGTCCAGATATAATCTTTCCACTGCCGGTTCCTTCTCATAAACTCTGATTTGACTTATATTTATCTCATCTACTTTGACATTAGCACTCTCCACAATTCTCTGTAATCTCTTGTTATAACATCTATATGACTTGCTTTCATTAGAATAACCAAGAAATATGTCTTCATCACATCTAGGATCAAATTTGCCAATGATATCAGCTCTCCTGATATAACATTTACTACCAAATATTGTGAAATACTTAACTGTAGGTGTATTGCCAAACCATAATTCATAAGGTGTCTTATTGGTTTCTCCTTTGATATGTGTAGACACCTAAAAATGTTTCATTGATCTTGTACTAATTATTCCTCTAATTGATTAAATAATCTTTATTATCTAATTAAGTTAACTAATTATTCTTCTAAATTCATTTTATTTAAATTCTTCTAATTTCATATTTCCTCATCATCTTACTAATTATTCTATTTTCTATTTCTATCATCATTTAACCATTTTATAAATATTAATTAAATATTTATTATTTAATTAATTCTAATTAATTCCCAAATTTAAATAATCTTTATTATTTAAATAATTCTATTCTTAACTTCTATCTCTCTAATCATCTAATCATTCAACCCTTTTCTAAATATTAATTATTAAATTAATTGTAATTTTAATCCTTTAAATTAAATAATCTTTATTATTTAATTAGATTCCATTTCTAAATAATTAAATAGTTTCTTTAAATTATTTAATTAGCTAATTAATTCTTTTATTTCCAAATCCCCAAATTCTAATTTCATTTAATTTCATATTCTTCTAAGTTCTTCCAAATTCAATCACATGTGCATGATTTCAAAAACCAAATTGAAAATCAAAGTCAAGTTCTAAATATATTCAAATACTAAATTGAATTAAAATAAATTCAATTATTTGAATAAATCTCATGCAAAGATTAAACTGAAAATCTAAGTCTGAATGCAAGCACATGCTAAATTAACTAATTAAACCAACTAATTAATTAAATCATTTTTCTCTTCAACTTCTATTTCCATCTTTTAGTTAGCTTTTTCTAAATTAAGCTTTCTTTGTCATCCTCTTTATTTCCTCCAATCATTCTTTTTCTTCCTTCAGTCAGCTTTTTCTCAGTCAGTTGACTCCATTGATCTATTCAATCTATTGAGTTGCACTCCTACAATTAGTAGTTCAACTATCAATTTTCATGTGAGCTCACCTGAGTTCCACCTCTTGATCAATTTGTTCCACGTTTCAATGAATCTCATCCAAAAATATATAAATTGAGCATTCAATCTCCATTCTCAACAATCATGAACTTTGAATCTTTGTGTCACTTGCAGGTTACCAGTGCAATATCTGAGAGCCATCATACCATAGAGAGGAGAAGAGCAATGGAAGCTATATGCAATCTTGAAATAGGGAGTTTGATTTGAATTATTTTAATTCCTATTTGCTTGATTGTGTTATTTCATTGTCTTGTTTGTTAGAATTCTTTGATTAGATAGGGATTCATGATTTCCCTTTGATTCTAATTGATACATTAAATTTAAAGATGAATTTTACAGATGACAATATGTACTCTGTTTAATGGATAAACTGCTGTGCTAACTGCTTCTCTCTAGTAGATATGAGATAGACTAGCTTTCATCATCATTGTTCTATCAACATCCAAGATAGTTTTGTTCTTCCTTTCCACAACTCCATTCCGCTGAGGTGTCCGTGGAGTAGAAAATTGTCTTCTTATACCATGCTTCTCACAAAAGTTATTAAAATCACTGGATGTGAATTCTCCACCATGATCTGACCTGAAACATTTAATCTTCAATCTTGTCTCAGTTTCCACTTTAGCCTTAAATATTTTAAAATTTTCAAATGGCTTAGATTTTTGATTCAGAAAAGTAACCCACATCATTCTAGAATAATCATCAATGATTAGCATGAAATATCTATCACCTTGAAAACTTTTAACTCTAGTAGGGCCACACAAATCAATATGAATAAGATCAAGAACATCATTAGACTTATCTTTTACACTCCTAAAAGAGGTTCTGACCTGTTTACCCATTTGACATTCTTTACATACCGGATTATAGGGCTTCATAATCTTAGGTATTTCTCTAACTACCTTAGTTGAACTGGTCTTTGCAATGCAATCAAAATTTGCATGACACAACCTTTTATGCCATAGCCAACTCTCATCAATCTGTGTAATAAAAAAAGTCTTCTCACCAAAGTTTAAATGAAATATATTACCTTTTGTTTGTGTACCGATTGCAATCTCCAAACTAGATCTGTTAATGATTTTGAATTTTCTATCGTTGAACTGTAATTGAAATCCCTTATCCACCAACTATCCTATACTCAAAAGATTATGCCTTAAACCTTCAACATAATAAACATTGTCACTATTGTTCTTACCATCCAATGATATAGTTCATTTTCCTTTGATCATACATGCTTTGTCATCTCCAAATGTAACTAGACCGCCATCAAATTCTTGCAAAGATAGAAACTTCTCTATATCTCCATTCATATGATGTGAACAACCACTATCAATTACCCATTCATCCTTGTCTCCAATTTTAGTAGCAAGTGCCTTCTCTTTAGGTACATTCTCTTCCATTGCTGGATCATCTTCCTTGATAGCTAGGAACACCCATTCCTTCCCATTATCGAACCATTAGTAGAGTCTTATGTTGGTTCATCATCAGAATCAATAATGCATTCCTCATTTGCTATGTAGCATGATTTGTCTCTATTTTTCCTATACTTATACTTGTTCTAATATCCAGGGTTAGGATTAAATGATCTTCTAACTCTTTCTTCAAATCTTGAATTCCTTTCAGGACATCTAGATGCGAAATGACCAATCTTATTACACACAAAATATTTAAAATGTGCTTTTCCTTCATACTTGCTTCCTACTGGTCCTTTAGGTACTCTTCTAGAAAATAGTGCTTCAAGTTGCTTAAACTCATCATCTTCTCTCTTCATATCTTCATATTCCTTTGCATATAAAGCTTTTCAATCTTTCTTATTGGTTGCAGATGTAGATGTATGAAAAGCAGGTTGTCTTCACAGCTCCAGAAGGTCCAAATTCTTCAAGCTCAAAAGAAGATGGTTTCCCAACCAAAGTATCTATATTGACAGATATATTAGCCATTGTTCTCAACTCATTAATAGCAATAGCCTTCATTTTGTAAGCCAGTGGTAGGGCTCTTAGAACTTTAGAAACAATTTCATCTTCGCTCAGAATTCCACCACAACATTGAATTCCCATAACAATCTCATTTACCCTTTCCATGAATGTAGTAATCCTTTCATCTTCTTCCATTTTCAGGTTTTCATATCTCACCCAGTAACCATAAAGTTTAGCAATCTTCACTATAATGTCACCTTCATTAAGAGTCTCCAACTTATCCTATATAGCATTTCCAGATGATTTGTCGGTTGATCCCATTATTTGGTGGTCAAAATGTGCACACAAGAGGGTTTCTCTTGCTCTATAATCATTCTGAAGCTTCTTATCCAGGTTTGCCAAAGAAAGATTGCCAGGTCCCGAATTATAAGGTGTGACACCATTCTGGGTGATCTCCCAAATCTCCTAGCCAAGACATCTTAGATGAGTCTCCATCTGAATCTTCTATACTGTGTAATTTGTTCCATCAAGCCTCATAATATCTCTTTGAAAGATAGCTCCAGATGAACTGGATGAACTTAAACTGTTAGTCACCATAGGATCTTCAAGCCTTGTGCACGTGAAGGATCTCCTTGAGGATCTTGCATGAAGATGATTGATTCTATCTACCTCAAGAATGTGCAAAATATTAGTAAACAATGGAGAGCGTGTGATGGGTTATCAGCTTCCAGAAGTAGTTAAGAACGGACGATGGAGAACGTCTTGAGATTTGTTCAAGATTATTTTACCCTATGTAATGTGTTTAAATGGCCAGGACTGGACTGACTGTATTGTTAACCTAGATGCTTAGGGTTTTAGGTTTTAGCCACTGACCTAATTGTTATCTATAAGGTCGATGATGATTTTCATTTGAAGTTGTTGGCAAATGAATGTATCTGAGGTGATTCTTGCCAGACCAAAGGAGTAAGCAGAGATTTGCAGAGTGTGATTACTGATGTAAACAAACTGAAGCAGATCTGCCTTCACATTAAGTGTTGTTATCAGATCAGTGTATTACTTGATGACTTCTAACCATTTCAACAGATGTAAAATCTGTTTACCGGGTAGCTTTAATAGGCTTTTTGTAAATTCTTTAACAAGGTGACTCAAAATCATTAAGTTCTTCGAATCCTCTTACAAGGTAACCTTTAACAAGGTTTTAACCTCTAACCGGCTATTTAGCCATCCCTTAACTGGGTGATCTCTAGCAAGATCGGTTCCTAGTAGAATCGATTTTAAAGTCCTAAACCAGACTAGGTTCCTAACAGATCAAACTTCAAAAGAGTTCAAGAACAACTTGTGGGTATTCATCCCCACCATGGTTTTTCCCAGTTGGGTTTCCATGTGAAAAATCAATGTGTTATGTGTGATGTTTTTTCATGTGATGTTTTAATGTTTTCTGTTAAGCGGTAATTCAAGTTGATCCAATGGTCATTGTATTTTTGATGTATTACTTGCTTAAGCATATGGGTGAAGTTGAGATGAGATATTAGGTTTTGAGAAGATCTAGATGTTACTGGTTTATGTCTTTTAAAGTCATACTATGTTTTACTGGTAGTGCCTTGATTTAGATTGGTGATATTGTTTACCAGTTAGTGTAGTCTTTGCAGTTTAAGTTGTTTAAGAAGTTTTTGTCCATACTGATTCACCCCCCCTCTCAGTATCTATTGGGTATTTACTATTCATCATTATTCATCAACTTCTAATTTCTATAGTCTCACTTTAAAAAACAAACTTCTACAACAAAAAACAACAACCTCTGTAGCTTGATCTCCAAACAAAAACTTAGGGTCTATTGGCAACAAAATTTTCTATGAATAACAAACATCTAGAACAGACTCCAAGCTTCAATCAACTATGCAATTCCTTCTTTTCTTCTCTGATATGATTTGTAAATTCTCTATGTGATTTGTAAATAATTATTTTTCAAAGTTGTTTCAATTTCTATTCTCAAATATTTCATCAAATCACACACACACACACACACAAGGATCACTACATATAGCTGAGGAGTTTGATTCAAGGATCCATATCACATGTTGAATCTAGTGATTTTTATGCCTAGGTTGATAGTCCTTACATTTGAAGAGATTTTGGTTTAAATTAAGTAAGTTGATAAAATACTAAAGCATTCCAAGATTTTTTTTTGATATCTCTAATCCATAAAATCATTATCATTTTAATTAAACCATTATAAGATAAATTAGGGATAGAGGCAAGTCCATGAATTATAGAGTCCATTAAAAAGAAAGAAATACATTTTTTGACCAAATGTTGAGCTAAAACTAAGGTTACATACATTCTAGAGAAAATGTTACAAAAAGGCTTGTTCTACTATTTTCTATTATTTATTATCTCTTAATATTGGTAAACTAAATCATACATGATGGTTTATTAAAACATGATTATTATATTTTTTAATTGTTTACTTTATCTCATTAATATAATTTAAAAAGAAATGATAAATTTTTATTGAAGGGATAAACATATTGAATTGTAATCAGTAATGCATTGGTTTTAGGGACGTAGACCACAATAATAAATGAATAACTAAATGATTATTGTTTTGGCAAGGATATCTCTAATATTGTTGTGTGGGTTTGATGTAGGATCATCCCTAGTTCTTTTTTGTTTTGCAGTTTCAACATGTCTTTTGTATTTCCTTGCATTGGCTCACCGGTTCTTGCGAAGCTAGATTTTTCTTGAGGACATGATCATCTTCTTTATTACTAAACTGTGGAGAATTTGGATCATTTTTTGACAAGTTATCAATTCCAAATTCTGAGACAGTTTTCTAGAACCAAAACTGCTTGGACCTATTTTCTATTGGTGAATCTTGTGGATCTTTCTTATAACTTTCAAAGCCATAGTTCATTGATTTCAATGTTCCTTGGTGTGTGGCCGACCTTACCTTTGATCCACACTTCATCCTTTGGATTTTTTGGAGGAATTTGTTTGGCGGAGGCCGACCTATTGGTTTTGTATGTTTGATCTTGTTCTTCGACATTTGATCCCACTTGGGCTGACCAGATCCCTCTAGACCATATAAATCAATGTAATTAAGTATCATAATTCAGTTAGATAGAACATAGAAGATGTATCCTAAGATTTAGAGGTCTGGAATTGACCGAATTTGTAATTGAGCATGTATGTAGTAGGCCAGTGAGTCAAATCTTGTAACCCAGTGTTAATCCTATGAGGATCCAGTTAATATAGAGAGGGGGGGTGAATCAATATTAAGACCAATTGAAACTTTAAATCAAAATCAAACTTATATCAGATCTAAAACCATTTAACAAATATCTCATTTTCTTTAATCAGATCTAACAACCTCTTTATCATATTTGCTTAACTCATTAATCAAATTAATTGCCACAACTATGAATACTTTTACCACCAAAGAAATCATATAAACTTGATCATTTACCAACTCATTAACCTTATCAATTAGATCAAAAACTTTCTCAAACAACTCCTTATCAGTACCGGTAACCTCTGATAAACTTCTGATAAAACATCATAACCGGTGTCTTGGAAATAATGCATGAAATGAAACATAAACAACAACATCACATGAAAAATATTCCACACATGAACACCATAAGTTTTTTTGATGTGGAAACCCAAATAGGGAAAAACCATGGTGGGAGTTGGCACCCACAAGTATTTATACTCTTTTGAAGTACGCCCTGTTAGGATCTTACAATATGCCCAGTTAGGAGAAGACCCTGTTAGGAGTCACTTGGTTAAGGGATTTGCCTAGCAGCCCGGTTACGAGCTTCATGACTTGTTAGGATCAACCTTGTGAGAGGATTCAACACTCTTTTGAGAGTTGCCCTGTTAGGGGACTTAAATGTTTAAGGCCTATTAGGATCTACCCGTTTAAGGTATTTGACCAGCTGCAACTGTTACTTGCACTTCTCTTCTTGCTTGATTAGATCCAATTATACATAACACTCTGCAACTCTCAGGAAGATCTCACACTTCACTTGGATGGCTTAACACAATCTCTAAGACCACTGACATAATAAACATCAACTGATCATCCTAAATAGCCATCTCAACTATGTTAGCCACAAAACTCTAATAACATCTTGAATTTACAATTCAAATCATAAGAGATCATCAAAGATTATTATACAAATCATTACAAAAAATTACAATGCAATATCAATTGTTGGTTGATCGTAACCCATCACGGAAATCCGATCTGTACCAAAGTCAAACCCTCAAAACACACTGCTAATCGTTTCACTAATTCCCAAGAAATTCTTCCTTGAATCATGCTAAATTTTTTTTAAATGTTTCACGCGGGTTGTGTGGTGTTACCAACTTCATGTAGACTCATCGTCGATCACCATCATAACAAAAATCATTGTCAGTTTGATGATTTCTTGACCGTTCTTAAACCCTACAGCAAAACTTCATTAGAAATTTGAAATATGCCTTCTAGTAATCTTCACAAGTTCTGGTTCTGGTCATATACATCTTTTCATGATACAAGTTCACCATCAAAACCACAACTCACCAATCATTGCCGATCAACCGATTCAATCAAAACAACTTTGCTTTACTGGTTAAAGTCCTATTTCGCAAACTTTAGTTCATTGCCGGTAAACCTTGTCTACCGGTAAACCAGATCACTTAGATGACAAAGCAAAACATCAGGAACATCATTTTCCATCAATGACAACACAAATAACTGAACATGTCATCTATTCTTAGAGTCTCAATCTTGTCATCACACTTCTATCCTTTACCGGTGCAGTCATAAGGCTTCAACTGCATTACCTCATCTGCATCAATTATGCTAAATGCCAATAATCTCCCCCGTTGGCATTGATGGCAACACTGATCAGATATACATTCAGAGTAACATCATCATCTACAACTTGCTTTCCGATATCACATCATCTATCGGTTCTCCTCCTTTTGTCATCCCCCCCTTAGCCAATGCTTCTCTCAATCTGATCCTCTGATCTTCAACTTCTCCCATATTCTGATTTCTTTTCTTCTCCCATATATGCTATATCTGATTATTTCTTTTCTTCTCCCCCTTTGACAACAATGGCAAAGATGTAAATACATCGCTTGTCTTTAATTCTACTTCTTCCTCTTCCATCAGCTCTGCTACTCAAAGAAGAAAAAATATAACAGAGCATTAAATCAGACCTTCACATCAAACTTTCTCCCCTAAAGGAGTAGCCTACACCTTCATCAATCCTTAGTGAAAAATAAACATGAAATCCATACGATTGATGGATCTCCATCATTCTAGTTCTTCCGGTGTAGGGGCTAACCCCTAGTTTACCTCTAAGAAACTCAAATGTAGCCTTTGGTAAGAGCTTAGTAAATATATCAGCTAATTGATCTTTACTCTTCACATATTCCATCTTCACCTCCTTTTCTTGAAATCTTTCCCTTAGGAAGTGATACTTCAATTCAATGTGCTTGGTTTTGGAATTAAGTACAGGATTCTTAGAAATGTTTATTGCACTTGTATTATCACAATAGATAGTCATCGGTTAAGACATATCTATCTTGAATCCTTCTAGCACATGTATCATCCATATTGCCTACATCCAATTCATGGATGCAATTACATACTTTTCTTCGTAGATTGAGAAACAAAAGTTTGTTTCTTGCTTGTCCATGCCACTAATCTTCCTCCAAGTAGAAAAGCTTCATCGGTTGTACTTTTTCGATCATCCACATTACCTACCCAATCAACATCAGTAAAAACATCCAAAGAAAAATCTCCTTTATAGGGAGACCATAAACCATAGTCTATTGTGCCTTTGAGATACCAAAAAATTCTCTTCATAGGCACCATATGACTCTCCTTAGGCTCTTTTTGAAATCTAGTCACTAATCCAACATCATGAGCAATTTCTAGTTTGCTATAGACAACATAGTGTATCTTGCCAATCATAGATCTTCACTCTTTTTCACTAACAACAAGTGAATCATCTTGCTTTGATAACTTGTATCCTATCACCATTGGTGTTCCAACCAGTTTATAGTCTTCCATGTTGAAAGTCTTCAACACCTCTTTGGGGTAGATGCACCAAGTTGTGTTATCAAAAGGGGATCTTAAAATGCCACTTTTTTTTTTCTAAACTTCAACGACAATTTGAACATTACACTCCAAATTTGAAGATGTAAAAAGAACAAGAGTCGGAGTGCTTCGAGTCTACTTTCTAAACTACTAATTTATTTTGAAAATTGTGGAGATTAAGGGCTTCAAAATGGGGGACCACAAAAAGTGGTCCTATTTTTATGCAAAAAACATAACATAGCGTCTGTTGTGGCCCCCCTAAAATGTTAACTTTTTTTTTGAATTTTTAAAATAGCTTCAATGAGAAATTAGCTAACACCTTGTAGTTTATGCCAGATTTTTCTGCTAATTTTTTTATGAGTATATGATTTTTTACTAATTTTCAAAGTGGACACATCCTAAAAAACATAAATTTGAATGTGCTCCCCACTAAAATCATTGAAAACTAATCAAGAATCAAAACTTTTTTTTTAAATTGTGTAGAATGGAGTCTAGTTTCTAAAATTGTAAGATTTTTCAAAATATAATGAACGTGTAAAAATCTAGACCCAAAATAGTGCATGTTGGTTTTTGATAAAAAACAAACACACTAACAAAAGAAATTATAGATGAAAGACTTAACGAAATCAAAATTTGAAATAAATTATATTGTTGGATAGCTAAGAGGGAGCTCAAGTTTACCATGGTATTTTTTTTAACTTCATTGAAACATGTGCAAGCTTGACGGAGATCACGACAAAAAATGTTCCAAAATTTTCAATGTTCTAATAAAAACACGTCTCTAGCCTGAAATGGTCGTCCAAACCTTTGGGTTGGATGCCCAAGGAAAATCTAACCCATAGGTTTGGTGTTTCCCAAAGTGGGCCATTTGGCACATGCCAAATATGGCACTCTCGCTATTTGGCGTGCACCAAATGTGATCAATGGGTTTTCCCATCTAGCATGTGCCAAATGTGGTCCACATTCCACATTAGGCACGCGCCAAATAGGGAGAGCGCCAAATGTGTACATAGAAACAATGTTTAGTTGAAATAATGTGTACATAGAAACAATTTCCCATTACCTATCTCTCTCCTTTTATATCTATCTGTACCTATTGTGTCTCTTATCAATCCCTCCTTTAGCTCTAAGTAAATCACCTCTATTTCCCTTTTGTATATTTCTCTCTCCCTGTCCAATTATCATCCTACAGGTACTTGCCCCTCTTTCTTGCTTTGTGAACTCTCCCCCTCACCTATATCTACCTTTACCATCTCTAAGTATCTCAAAAAATCACCATCTACCCCTCCTTCCCTCTTTCTCTTTGTTCCTTTGTCTCTCATTTTATATCTCACTCCCCTCTCTCAATTATGGCCTCTCTCTCTTCTCTCTCCACCTGTCGAGGTATCCACCTCTATCCATCTCACATTGAGCTCTCGAGGCATCCATATTCATCCATGTCCCATTACCCTCCTCTGTGAGCTAGATATCCCATTACCCACCTTTATCTCCCTTCACTCGTAGTTCCATATCTCTCTATGAACTAGATCTCTTATTCTCTCTCCCCTTACCTCTTATCTCCCTTCATTATTATATCCGTACTCTTCTTTGTCCCTCCCCTCTAGCTCGAACAATTACCTTATCCCCCTATCCCTCTGTATCTCCCTCTCCATCCTTACACCCATCTCATTCCCTCTCTCACCTCTTTCCCTTAGTCTCTCCTCCACTTTCTTCATGTTTACCTCTCTATCCCCCCCACCCTCCTTAAACCCCCATTTCACCTCTCTCTCCCCTTTGAGCTTCTCACCTCTCTTCCCCTCTATGTCCTTTATCGCTAGGTATTTCATTCGATTTATGTTTTCCTCTCTATCACCCTGACACTCCTTAGACCCCCATATCTCCTCTCCCTCCCCTCTAGGCCTCCCACCTCCCTTCCCCTCTATGTCCTTTATCCCCAAGTATTCCACCTCTCTCTCCCCTCTAGCCTCTCACCTACCTTCCCCTCTATGTCCATTATCCCCAAATATCTTATTCCCTTCATGTTTACCTCTGTATCCTCCTCATTCTCCTTAATCTCTCATCTATGCCTCTCACCTCTCTTCTTGTCTATGTTCTTAATCCACAAATATGTCTTTTCCTTCATGTTTACATCTCTATCTCCCCACCCTAGTCAAAACCCCATCTCACCTCTCTCACCCCTCTAGGCCTTTGACCTCCCTTCCCCTCTATGTCCTTTATCCCCAAGTCTCTCATTCCCTTCATGTTTACCTCTCTATACCCTCCACCCTCCTTAAACCTCAATACCTATCTCTCCCCTCTAGACCTCTCAACTCCCTTCCCATCTATGCCCTTTATCACCAAGTCTCTTAGTCCCTTTGAATGTTTACCTCTATATCCCCCCCCACCGTCCTTAAACCCCCATATTACCCCTCTACCCCCTCTATGTTTCTCACCTCTCAAAATTTTATCTCAGTAGTTAAATCTCCCTAGATTGGCCCATCTTTAACTCCCTTCCCTCGTAGTTCCATCTCTCTATGAACTAGATCTCATATATTCTCTCCCCTTACCTCTTCTCTATCTTCATTATTATAGATACATACTCTTCTTTGTCCCTCCCCTCTCTAGCTCTTACAATTCCCTTATTCCCCTATCCCTCAAGCTATCTCCCTCTCCATCCTTACACCCATCTAATTCCCTCTCTCACCTCTTTCCCTCAGTTTCTTCCACACTCCCTCCTCTCTCTAGGTCTCTCCCACACTTTCTTCATGCTTACCTCTCTATCACCCCAACCTTCCTTAAATCCCCATCTCATATCTTTCTCCCCTTTGTGCCTCTCACCTCCCTTCCCCTCTACATGTCCTTTATCCCACCTCTTTCTCTCTCTCCTCTAAGCCTCTTAGGTCTCCCTTCCCTTCTATGTCTGTTATCCCCAAGTATCTCATTCCCTTCATGTTTACCTTTGTATCCCCCTCATCCTCCTTATGACCTTTTACCTCCCTTCCCCTCGATGTCCTTTATACCCAAATCTATCGACCTCACTTTCTTACTCACACCATTCCCTCTCTAGGTTTGTCCCTCACTTTCTTCCTCACTCTCTCCTCTCTCTAGGTATCTCCCTTGCTTTCTTCCTCATTCCTTCCCCTCGCTAGGTATCTCCATTCCCTCCTTACCCCTATCTCTAACTCTCCCGCAATCCCCCATTCTCTCTCTCTCTCTCTTCTTGTATCCCTCCTCTTATTTCTCCCTCCTTCTATAGGTGTTGCACCCCCTTTATTCCCCCCTCCCTCCTTATCTCACCCTCCATCCTTACCTCATATGGTTTAGCATATCGGTTTATAGGGTCTATGGTTATTGTATAGGGTCGAGGATTTAGCATATTGGATCATATGATCTTGGGTATTTGTTATAGGTTTTAAATGGTTTAATATTTATGGTTGTGGCTATCAAACTATAGGGTTAAGGGTATTGATTACATGGTTTATATTATTTGATGTATGCTTGACTTTTTGGAGTATTTGTATAGAGTTTAGAGTTTTGATTGAAGCCAAAAGGCTTATGGGTGAGGGTCATGTGTCTGTGTGTGTCTCTCACTTTTCACCTCCCTTCTCTCTTTCTGTTTTCCTCTTATCACTCTCCAAAATTTTTCCAAATTTATCAAAGGTTAAAAAATTTCAAAGGAAGTCATTTGGTGCTAGCCAAATGATCTGCACTAAAAAACAGTTATATGGGACCCTTGACCAGTGATCCAAGCCCACATTCTCTCATTTTTTTTCCTTTTTGCGCATGATCAAACAAAAAAATGCTTTTTGCATGGTGTTGAGATTTTATGCAAGCTTATTTTATACATTCCATCAACTCTCCACCACCTTTGTTTTCATTTGTCAACGTCGAAGAGGAAGAACATAGTTTTTTTAATCAAATTTGAATAATTGAGGTAATATTTTTTTGTTTTTAGAATTCAAATACTTATTAAGTTTTATTTTGTTTAAATGTTAGAATAAAAGTGTTTTGTCAAAATTGATTATAATCCTATTAGATTTACATTAGATTTAACAATGCATATGAAGGAAGTTGCATAAGAAAATTATTTGTTTAGTGGTTTACAACAAAATTTTCAATTTCATACATCCTTTTTAAGATCTTATGAAATAATTTGAAAAAGGAATACACAAAATAATTTCAATTTCATATATCCATTTTAACATATGCATAATTAGGACAGTCATATATGCATTAGGACTATCCTAACATAATTAGGACAATCATAGATGCATTAGGACTGCCCCTTATGCCTCTTCAAACCTCTTTATGAATTAGCTTTATTCTATTTTATGTGCATGTACATGTAGAAATCATCATCATGCAGAGGAAACGACCAAAAAATGTAACACCGGAAGAGTGTGAAGCTAAGAATGCAAAAAAAAGAGAAGGAATGAAGCAACTTCATGAAGCAAGGAAATTCAGTACCATATAAGAAGAGGTGCCAATTGAAGAGGAACATGAAATATCCATCGAATCTAAAAGAGACATAATTGGCCACACAAAGGCAATGGATGCAAAACCTTTGTGCAATGAGACAATTGAATCCCGATGTTGAGAGAATGTCATCTACCATAGTTCAAGTTGATGGCACCCCATCTCTTACATATCAAGTTGAAGACACACCATCTCTTATTGGCACACCGTTGGCATCTACAACATCTCATATTGAATGCACTCCCTCTATGAAATTTGGCGTTGCAATTACTTCATGATTGACATCAAGTATTGGAGCTACACCATCTTGTACACCTCAATTTTAAGGTATGTCATCATTTTCATCTCTGGTTGGAGGTATTCCACCTATCCCTAATGTTGTTGACATTCCTAATCTTGAGGTAACTCAAAGTTTGAGAACACCTCCAAGAGTTTTGCATAGAAAGCCTAAGTATTTGATTGATATTAATGCTAATGTTTTGAAACCAATGGTTGACAAGATTCTGAAGCATACTTGTCAAAGACATGCTAACCGGACATGGAAAATATTTTTTGAGCCTTTGAATGAGATGAGAAGATGTCAACTATTTGTTGAAATGATGAGAAATCTGAAATTTAGGCCCATAATGAATATTCTTGGGCTAAGAACATTGATTGAATCAAGTGATAAATCTATTGTGAAGAATTTGATGAATGCATATGATACTATTTGTTCTAACTCACACACAAAAGATAGTAATACCACATGACATGTCATTACATGAACAATTATAAAGCACCTAAACTAAGAAAGATCACCTCATTAGAAAGACAAGTAAAGAATTGAAGATAAGTATACAAACTCTAATGAGAGCTATGGGAAGGTGACAAAGAGAGGAGGATCCATATAAAAATGAGTTATGGGCATTTTCTGGTAGATTACCACGGAAAGATAAAGCAATTGTTGAAGCCTTGAGATCCCTAATTGAATATTTTTGGAAGAATAACACAAGGGTCTCTCCAAATCAAAGAGATGTAGTAAGAAGGAGGATTGGTAGTAAAATCCATGATCCACATCCAAAACATTTTTTGGATATGACTCAAACACAATTTTTTGCCAAGTTTGAATGTATGTATCCTCAAATTAAAATTAGTCAAAGATTATTTGAAATGGTAAAGCAATTTTATGTAAAAATAAATCACACATGCACAACTTGTTGTTGTAGAGTACATATAAAATTTTCTAACCATTATGATGTTTATCAACACATATGTATAGATTTGCATGCTAACAATGTTTTGCAAGAATGCAACATAAATGGTCCACTGACATCTTCAAGGGAATTCATATCTAGCATCTTATGTGAAAGAGTAGATGGTCAACTATATTACAATAAGTGTTGCTTGGATGGCACATGTGTTCATTGTGGTGGATTGCGACATTTACAAATTTGTCAACATATGGATATTGGACAAGAAATTGGTAATGAATTAGTGGAATTTGGAAAATATAAGATAGTGGCCTACATGCTAAAATATGGAAAAGAAGCAAAAAGTTGTGAATTGGTTAGTGAGAATATTATAGTGTATCAGTTTATGGGCATCTTTCATGAGAATATAGTGTATGAGTATGCAAGGCATAACCATCGAGCTCGTTGGTTGGACTCACAATTTTAGTTATGCAAGGACACATTTCCTCTTGATATAGTCATTTCAATTGTTGACTTTGCAGAGAACTACACACTACAACTGCAGAATGAGGTGCAATCACAATATTACAAATCCACACAAGTTGCTATATTTGTGCATATAGCATTCATTCATGCACATGATAGTATGCAAGATGATAGGAAGATATTGAGGGAGTATCATTTTTACATTAGTGATGATCACTCACACTCTACAAAGTTTGTGCAAGGTTGTTTTCAGATATTCTATGATAATTTGGCTAGTCGAGGCATATCATTTCGTCAACATATAATATGGTTAGATAATTGTGCATCACAATTTAAGAACTCTCAGATGTTTTATTGGTTTAGAAGGATGCATAAGTTGACTACTATTCATCATATGTAGAATTTGTCTGAGGCTGAGGATGGAAAAGGGGAGCATGATGGTGCAGGAGCATGTATTAAAAGAACTTTAGCATGAGAAGAGTTAATGCACAAAGAGAATGCAAACTTGAAAGATGCAAAATCAATTGTTCAATGGTGTAATGGTACAATTGGTCCAGGTAATCAAGATAAGTCTCTAGTTCACATATTTTTTTGGTTGGTAGATGATACTAACATTGCAAAATTTGAAGATTGTTGTACATTGACAGAATCGAGTGAGCTACACTCTTTCAAAAGCTCTAATGCATGTTCATGGACTATTCATATGTGATAGATGACATGTTATTGTTCTTCATGTATAGATGGTGCCTATAATGACTGTGAGTCAAAGGAGTGCGTGGACGAATGGTGTATGAGGCCTCTAATCCCACTTGAGACATATCAACCTCCGAGTGCACTACAACTCACATAGATGGAAGCATTAGTTGACTTTGACCGTGTGTTAGATTTAGTCCAACTAGGTAAATTATCCACATGCAAATTTTTGTACTTTAATATTTTACCTTAGTTGTTTGCTAAATTCTTCTCACTTTATCATTGAAGGCATGTTTATGCAGTTATTGTAGCTGAAGACAATGAAGAAGGAACAAATTATTACCCGTGTCATTGTGTGGACACAAAAAAGAAATTGGATGGCCCAGTGGTAGATGGAGAAAATATTGAGTACCCCACATGATTAGTATTTGTTACTGGTACATGTCTTAGAAGGTTCCCAGTGAAGAAGTCTAACTTGTGGTTGTTTGAGGACTTCGAGACACATAGGAAGATTCTTCATTATTCTAACCTTGTTGTAGCTTCAAATGTTCATTTGATCAGATATGGGGGTAGACCACTAAACAAGAACCTATGGAAGGTTGTGAGTTTGACCATGAGGCCATAATAGACATGATAAAGAGTAGAGAAGATCCAGATGGTTCATTGGATTAAATGTAAATGCAAAAAAATGTAATATCAATCATATTTGGATATATGTACATGACTTGTATTTTTCGACTACTCGAGGCATTGTAATAGAAAAATTTGCATTTTTGTCATTTTTGTGTGTGATTTTTTGTAAATAATGTCATTTTGGACCATTAGAGATCACATGGGATCATTTTGTGAAGTTTTAGGCTAATATGGTAAAAGATGTAAAAATTGCTCATTTGTTGTCTATCACTCAAAGTGTGAAAAATTGTCAAAATTTGGCATCATTTTTCTTGATGTTAGTGACATGTAAGAAAAAATCATCTGAGCCTATGGGTTTGTGAGATGACACTAAAAAATCCTCTCTCGGTTTAGGTAGACTCCGATCCAATTTCTCGTGTCGACACTTTCTTGGTTACGACAAAAAGCGTCACATGAGTTCAATGAAAAGTTGCACAATACCCCATCTTTCAATCCACTCATCGCAGCACTGAACCATCAGTGTGTATGCGTCTAGGTGGCCAATTTTATGCTAGGAATGCCTTCATTCTTTTATCAAACTCGCCCGATCGATGCGGGCCACAACCTAGCAGCAAAATCCCTAAAGTGCTCAAAATGTAAAAAAATGTCAAAATTTGGCATCTCGTTTCTCTACCTTGGTGACACATAAGAATGATCCGTTAGATCCTATGAGGTCATGTTATGACACTCTAAAAAATCCTCTCTTAGTTTAGGTAGACTCGAGTCCAATTGCTCGTGGTGACACTTTCTCGGTTGCGACAAAAAGCGTTAGATGAGTTCAATGAAAAGTTGCACAATGCCCCATCTTTCAATCCACTCATCATGACACTTAACCATCATCTCTTATGCATTGGGGTGGGAGATTTTATACTAGGAATGCCTTGGCTTTTCTCTCCAGCTCGTTGGATCGATGCGGGCCACACCCTAGCAATGAAATCGCTTAAGTGCTCAAGTTGCTCAAAGTTGTCAATATTTGGTGTCACATTTCTCGGTGCCTGTTAATCATAAGAATGAGCCATCTCATCCTATGGGATCATGTTATGACACTCTAAAAATTCCTCTCTCGGTTTCGGTAGACTCAGATCCAATTGCTCGTGGCAACACTTTCTCGGTTGTGACAAAAAGCGTCAGATGAGTTCAATGAAATGTTCACAATGCCCCATCTTTCAATCCACACATCACGATACCAAACCGTCAGCTTGTACGCATTAGGGTGGCTGGGTTTACACTATGAATTCCTTTGTTTTTCTCTCCAACTCATCTGATCGATGTGGGCCACACCCTAGCAGTGAAATCCCTCAAGTGCTCAAGTTGCTCAAAGTTGTCAATATTCGACATTGCGTTTCTCGATGCTTGTTAATCATAAAAACAAGTTGTATGATCCTACGGGGTTGTGTTATGGCACTCTAAAAATTCCTCTCTCAGTTTAGGTAGACTTGGATCCAATTACTCATGGTGACACTTTCTCAGTTGCGACAAAAAGCATCAGATGAGTTCAATGAAAAGTTGCACAATGCCCTATCTTTCAATCTGCTCATCATGGCACCAAACTTGTATGCATTGGGGTGGCTAGGTTTATGCTAGGAAAGTCTTTGTTTTACTCTCCAACTCATCTGATCATTGCAGGCCACACTTTAGTAGTGAAATTGCTTAAGTGCTCAAGTTGCTCAAAGTTGTCAATATTAGGCATCATGTTTCTTGACGCTCGTTAATCATAAGAACAAGCTGCCTATTCCTATGGGTTCATGTTATGGCACTCTAAAAAATCCTATCTTGGTTTAGGTAGACTCAGATTTAATTGCTCATGGTGACACTTTCTCAGTTGTGACAAAAAGCGTCAGATGAGTTCAATGAAAGGTTGCACAATGCCCCATCTTTCAATCTGCTCATACATGTAGGGGTGGCCAGTTTTATGCCAGGAATGCTTTCGTTTTTCTCTCCAATGCGTTCGATCATTGTGGGCCACACCCTTGCAGCAAAATCGCTTAAGTGCTCAAATTCCTCAAAGTTGTCAATATTCGGCATCACGTTTCTCAATGCCCATTAATCATAAGAACAATCTATCTGATCCTATAGGGTCGTGTTATGGCACTCTAAAAAATCCTCTCTCAGTTTAGGTAGACTCGGATCCAATTTCTCGTGGTGACACTTTCTCGGTTGCGACAAAAAGCATCAGATGAGTTGAATGAAATAGTTGCACAATGCCCCATCTTTCAATACGCTTGTCGCGACACCGAACCATCAGCTCATATGCATCGGGGTGGCCGGGTTTATGCTAGGAATGCCTTTGTTTTTCTCTCCAGCTTGTCTGATCGTTGTGGGCCACACCCTAGTAGCGAAATCGCTTAAGTTCTCAAGTTGCTCAAAGTTGTCAATATTCAGCATCACTTTTCTTGATGCTCATTAATCCTAAGAATGAGTTGTCTAATTATATAGGGTCATGTTATGGCACTCTAAAAAAGCCTCTCTTACTTTAGGTAGACTCGGATGCAATTGGTCATGGCAACACTTTCTCGGTTGTGACAAAAAGCGTTAGATGAGTTCAATAAAAAGTTGAACAATGCCCCATCTTTCAATCTTCTCGTATGACACCAAACCATCAGCTTGTAGGCATTGGGGTGGTCGGGTTTACGCTACAAATCACCAATTGCTCGTGGCGACACTTTCTCCACTGCGAAAAAAACTGCTAGATGAGCTCAATGAAAAGTTGCACAATGCCCCATCTTTCAATCCACTCATCGTGACACTAAACCGTCAGCTCATACATGTTAGGGTGGCCGGGTTTACCCTAGGAATGCCTTCTTTTTTCTCTCCAACTTGTCTGATCGATGCGGGCCACACCCTAGTAGTGAAATCGCTTAAGTGCTCAAGTTGCTCAAAGTTGTCAATATTTGGCATCATGTTCTCGACACCCGTTAATCATAAGAATGAGCCAGCTGATCCTACAAGGTCATGTTATGGAACTCTAAAAAATCCTCTCTCGGTTTAGGTAGACTCAGATCCAATTGGTCATAGCGACACTTTCTCGGTTGTGACAAAAAGCGTGAGATGAATTCAATTAAAAGTTGCACAATGCCCCATCTTTCAATCTGCTCGTATGAAACCGAACCGTCAGCTCGTATGCATTGGGGTGGCCAGTTTTATGCTAAGAATACCTTCATTTTTCTCTCCAACTCATTCGATCAATGTGGGCAATACCCTAGCAGCAAAATCGCTTAAGTGCTCAAGTTGCTCAAAGTTATCAATATTCGGCACCGCGTTTCTCGACGCCCGTTAATTATAAGAGCAAGCCGTCTAATCCTATGAGGTCATGTTACGAAAACCTACACAATCCTCTCTCAATTTTAGAAGCCTAGGATCCAATTACACGTGGTAACACTTTCTCGATTGTGATAAAATGCATCAGATGAGTTCAATGAAAAGTTGCACAATGCCCTAACTTTCAATCCGCTCATCATGGCACCAAACTGTCAGCTCATACACATTCGAGTGGCTAGGTTTGTGGTAGGAATGCCTTCATTTTTCTCTCTAACTCATCTAATCGATGCAGGACACACCCTATTGGCCATCCCATTTAAGTTGTCAAATCACAAAAAGTTGTCAAACTTCGGTGATGCGTTTCTCGACTCCCATGAGACATATGACTGAGTCATCTGATCCTATGAGGTCATGCTATGACACTCTATTAGGCTATGTATTAGATTAATAGACCTAAATTTTCTTAAGTATTATTAATTTTTGGGAGTCATTTAAAGTAGCTCTATTAGGGTATGCATTAGATGAATAGAAGTGTATGGGCTATGAAATCTTTTTAGAATGGGTATTGGTACAATGGTGTCTTACATTGTCTAATTTTTGTTCTTTCCATGTTTCCCTTAAATAGTCTATTTCGACTATAACTATTGAATTTGTGTTGATCCCTATAAGCTTGTGTCTTGGATTACAAACACATATTTAGGTTCAAAGCTTAATTAACAATAAACATTGTGCAATTATTAATTTAATCATTTGTACTACAATTATGGATAACCATGATAAATGATTTGCATTAACCGAAAAGCTACAAATCCATTCAACATTGTATATCACTAAAAGTATCAAATATATCCAATATAGACAAATAGGCTTGCCAAAATCTATATGGACATAGAATTTCATGTATTCATAAAAAAAAACATATTTTCAAAAATGCTATAAAGGAATACAACATGATATACAATAAAGTCACATAGGAGCTTGCCAAAAGCCATATGGACATAGAATGTCACATATTCGTAATAAAAAACATATGTTCAAAATTTCCATATAGGCATACAACATGGTATCCAATAAAGTCAAATAGGAGCTTGCCAAAATCCATATGGACATAGAATGTCACGTATTTGTAATACAAAACATATGTTCAAAATTGCCATATAGGTATACAACATGGTATCCAATAAAGTCAAATAGGAGCAACTGCCAAAAGGCATATATGGACATAGAATGTCACATATTCGTAATACAAAATATATGTTCAAAATTTCCATATAGGAATACAACATAGGATCCTATTCTATTCATTTCCCTCTAGGGGAAGGAAACAGATCATGAGATGTATTTGCTTGTCAAGGGGATGGAGATGTCTTTCAAGTACGCCCACTCGACCTCCTCTCCAGACTTTTTTGTAACTCCACCTGATACAATAAAAAGAATGATGTTAGCATATACAAAAAATGAATTTTATAATGACATATAATAGAATAGTCACTTACTGCATACAAATAATCATGATGTTCATCCACAACAGGTGCACGTTCATGATCTGGAGTGACAAGCCCCTCTTGTAAGCATCACAATATAAATTAAACTAAATACAAGTGTCATTAAAATTTTCAATAACATATTATTAAGATAAGAAATGTAATGCTAAATTTACTAAATTTACAAATATGTCTCATACTTCTATCAAAGCAGTTGAACTTGCTACTGCTACAACAACACCGTGCTCCATTGATGCATGAACAGCAAGAGAAATGTCTGATGTCAACATCTGAAAATTGAACAAAGTATATGGATCAATCCCCAAAACTATCTATATTATTTAATAACAACATTAAAGATAAATTACTTACCTGGGTGAAAGATTGTTGATGAAATATAGTGCGAGGTGTTGATGTTGAAGCTCTAGCATCAAACTATTTGACATCCAAAATGAGTAATTATAAAATCATTCACATAAGGTTAAACTATCTACATATAATAATTATATTTCTTCACTCATTGTATACCTATGGAGTCGATGAAGTCGTGAAAAATGGTGCTGTAGGAATGTTGCTAGTATTGTGAACACTTTGACCCTGATTTTTTATCATTATAATTTACTAATTTAGATATATTCTTAAATTTCCATATAAGATTTAATAAAAAGAATGAAATGAACTTGTAAGGAAATTCACCCGGGTATCAATGCCAAATGTTTTGTTTAGCAAGGATTCTGTCATGACAATATTCTCTATAGAAAACTCCGCTCATGCACGTGCATTCTCAGTACTATTAGGATCATAAGTACAAAGAGAACAACAAGATCGACAAAAATGAGCTAAAACTCGATTCCTAGAAGAATCATCATCATCACTCGCATCACCCTCTACTAGAGGCCTAGCATACTATATAAGGGTCTGAGTAAGTGAGCTAATGGAGTCTAGAGTTTCAACCTCAACAATCTCCTTCACAATGGGAGGAATACTAACATGCTCCACCATAGGTCTGGCCAAGGGTCTTGGTGGGAGATTTGGGTCACACCATGCACCCTTTCTATCATGTGAGGAACCCTCACCTCTGCCTTGGAAATCTAGAAAATCAAAATAGTTTGGGATTAAGGACAAACTCAAAGTACAATTTTCTCAAAAAGTATTGGGGTACCTCATGATTATTGCATGGGGGCTGATCAAATACCATCCACCACCTATCTAATCCCTTCATGATGACACCAATGAATAGGGAATCTCCTACATCTAGGGTGTAAAGGTTGATTCATTCGGGGGTCCGTAAAAAGAGCACACAAGTCAAAGTTATTAATTTTATTTTTCTTTACTGCCGCATATGATAATTTGTCAGCATAAAATTGCTTTTGTTCTTCCTTCTTACTGGACCAAAAATTTATTTGCCCACTCACGGATTGTATGTGAGATAGAATAGATTGCAAAGAGGTGGCAAGGTTTGTCCTATGAGAGTTTGTTCTAGTGGGATCTTTTAGCCTTGTGATTAAACCTTCAAGCTCTTTTTGGCTATTTTCTATTTGACCTAATAAGTTTTCTTGTGTACCTATGGGATGTCTAGGGTTTGTAGGAGGTTCTTGATGTTCTTCTTCTTCAATATGGTCTTCATCAAGAGGTGATTGAGTGTTTTTAACGTTTTCCTGTCTAATCTCATTTCCTAATAGTGAAAATAAATTTAAATCAAGAAAACTAGTTTAACCTTTAAATTAATAAAAAAAGACAATAAGAAAACAAAAATACATACCTCTTCGAGCTCTTCGATGGCATGGCGGCATTTGGATGAGAGATGGACAATTTAGTGCCCAATATCAAGCTTCTACAAAGGGTGAGCACAAGATAATGGCACCCCAAATCACCAAAATGTGGGTTTGGGAGTACAAAATACATCCAAAATGAGAACTTATATTTTTTATGGTTTCAAAAGTTCATATGGTGCGCACCTGGTGTAGGAGCACCTAATTTTGAGCTAGTTTTGAGTCTAGTTTCTACATTTTGGTGTGTTTGTTAATAGTTTGGTTTGGAGTGGTGAATAAGAGTCTTATTTTAGGTCTTAATATGTTTTTTTAGTGCTTTGGTAGGTTGAATGTCCTTAGGACAATGCATTTGTGCAATTTTGGCTTGTAAGCCTAAAATGGCAAAATCTTGCATTTTGATGAAAAATGCCTTGATTAGCTTTGTTTGGCATTGCAACATGTCAGTGTAATGGTTTTTAGTCATCTTAGTTGGTTTGAAGGAGAGAGTCAAGAATGTAAGGCAAAAATGCACTTTTTGGCAAAAGTTGTCAAAGTTGCTTGACAACTTTTTGCAACGTTGAGCAACTTTTTGCTTTTCTTGTGCAAAGGGTTCATTACGGAACCAATGGAGAGTTAGTTAGGCCAAAAATGGAATATAAAATATTTGAGAATCATTGTAATGAGGTTGTTCAACGCCTGGAATAGATTGGAATACATTTTGAGACCAATTTTGAAGTTTTACATCACATTTTGTCAAGAATAAGAGCAACAATCCATACTTAATGGATTGATTACATTTCTATACCTTGCTTATTGTTTTGTACATGTTCTTGTAGTACTCAGGAAGCAGTTTGATTAGTTTATTTGCAAGTTTGAGCTGAGTTTCTCATTTTGTAAGCTTTCAGCCCGAGTAAGGGTTTGAGAGGCCCAGACATGGTTCGTGCTTGAAGTCCTTTGAGTTCTTCTCAATAACCCTTGGGACTCGAGCCATGGAACCTTTGTATAGTGTATAACTTTTATTTTCCTTTGGAGGTCATCAAGAGGCCAATGAACATCATTTCCTAGGTGAGCTCAGTCATAGCCTGGTTAGGAAATGAATGAGATTATGCAAGTGTTTGCAGGAAAGAGAAGGGTTGGAGTTGCAAAGTGTTTGGGATGAACAAGTGATGTGTGGCAAAACATATTTATGAATTTGAAGGTGTGGCAGATCAAGGAAGACACCTAAACCTTGGAAAAAAACCAAAACAAGCCCAAAACCACCTAAAACAAGAATTTCTTGGGTTTCATACCTGTACGGTCAGACTGAGATTCCTAAATTGAGTAGTTGGAAATTAATTCCAAAAGGGTATCCTGATCAAAAAAGATTTTGTGTGAGTCTTTGGAGAAGTTGGGAGAAAATCCACAAAAACCAGTTTGGTAGGGCTAATTAGGGCTCTAGGGGTACTAGGCCTAGAAAGTAGGAAAGAGAAGGAGTGATGGGGAAAAGAATGAAACCCTCACTCAAAACCAATTGATTGACTTAGGAAAACATCACAAATACCTGCTACAACCCCTACAAGCACTTGTGAGGAGTTTTAGAGTATAAGGTTGGATTTACCCTGGTGAAACTCAACCATGCTTGAGAAATCAAGGAGCACATTTGGATTGGGAGCACTCCTAGAGAGCTTAGGTGTCCAAATTTATTTGAAGACAATATGAAAAAAGCATGAAGCCCACTAGGACAACATCTAACTACCCTTAAACATGTTGTAAGCTCTCTTTGAGTAATCTCCCCATCATAGTGGTATCAGAGCAACCTTGATTTGGGAAGAAGCCAACATATGATAGACATTGAATCAGTAGGAGAGAATAGTTTAAGGATGGTGACCAATGCAGAGCTAGAAAAGAAGGTAGAAGACCAAGAAGAAGAAAATAGGCTCCTCAGAGAAACATTATTACAACTGGAGAGCAAACTAGATGCAGTTGAAGACAAAATTGAGAAAGTGACAATTAAGGTCAATGAAGGGAAGGGAAAATAAGTGGTAGAAGAGGATAGGACTCTTGAACCAGACCGTATTCTACTCAAAGAACCTTTCCTTAAAGCAATTAAACCCTTAGGAGGGAAATCCCTAGAAGGAGTGCCACTTTTTTGTGGAAAAATGGAACCATAGGTAGTCTTGGAATGGATAGAGGGATTGGAGAATCACTTTGAATGTGATGGAATCAGTGAGGCACAAAAGTTGAAGGTGGCCAAGTCTAGATTGAGAGGGGCAACATTGAATTGGTGGAAATTTATCCTAGAAGAGAGAAAAAAAGAGGGCAAGAACCCCATAGCTACTTGGAAGGGCATGTTAGCCAAGGTGAAATAGGCATACGTCCCTAAAGATTATGAAATCTAGTTTCACAAGAGGAGACAAAATTTGAGGGAAAGAGACTTGGATGTGAGTAGCTATATTGAGGAATTTCAGAAGTTGTGTCTAAGATCCAAGGTAGTAGAGGATAAGAACATCAAGGTAGCCAGATACTTAAATGGCTTGAGATGGAATATTCAAGAGGAATTAAGCTTGTTAGGCCCCAACACCATGCACAAGTGCTATCAGTTGGCACTAAGAGTGGAGGAAAAGAGCAAGAAGAAACAAGAACAAAGTAACAGAGGTAGAGGTAGGGGAAGAGATGATAGAGGTCAAAGAGGTAGTTTTGGTGGAAGAAGAATAAACCAAAGATCCCAAGGGGAATCCAAGTTGGTTGAGAAAAGTGGGGATTCCAATAGCAAGAGAAGCTATAGAGGAAGGGGATCTAGCAACTCTAGTAGAGGAAGGTCTAGTGGATTAGGAAGAGAGTCCTATTTTGCCACCATGAAGTGCTACAACTACCATCAACTTGGACACCTGACCTATAGATGCCCTAAGAAGTGTTCTTCATCCCAAGGAGGTGAGAAGAGAGTAAATTATGCTCAAGATGATGCAGCAAACATGAAAACATTTGAAGTAAGTTTGGATTCAGAGGTTGGAGAGAACCTCATGATAAGGAGAGTCTTGATCAAAGAACCGGTTAAGGAGGAACCTAGCCAAAGGAGATCCTTGTTCAGAATAAAATGTAAGATCATTGGAAAGGTATGTAGAGTGGTAGTGGATTCAGGATCCACAGACAACATAGTGTTAGAGGAAGTAGTGAGTAAACTCAATTTGCCAAGAATCCCACATAATGATCTCTACAAAGTTACATGGCTCAACAAGGGGCAACATGTTATTGTAAATGAACAAAATTGGGTTGATTTCACCATTGGAGGTTACAAAGAAAAAATATTATGTGATATCTTACCCATGGATGCTTGCCACCCACTCCTAGGTAGGCCATGGTAGTTTGATAGAAAGGAAATACACCATGGAGAGAAGAATTCCTATACATTCCAAAAAGATGGAACCACCTACAAAATCCAGTCCATAAGAGACCAAGTAGAGGGCAGATCCAAAGGTCCTAATGTGTTTTTGGTTGGTGAGAAATAATTCATCAACACCCTCAAGGAGGGAGAAGGAGTGGGGTTTTCTATTGTTGTGAAGCTAAAAGAGGACAATGAGGAGAAAAAGGTGAGAATTCCTAAAGAAGTGTAATAGTTTCTAAATCAGTTTGAGGACATCATTAGTGATGGAACACTAGCTACATTGCCTCCTCAATGTTCCATAAGTCATCAAATAGACTTTATGCCAAAGCTTATTTACCTAATAAGGCAGCTTATAAGATGACGCTGGATCAAAACAAGGAGATAGCCAAGAAAATACAAGAACTCCTAGATAATGGTCTAATCAGGAAGAGCATCAGCCCATGTGCAGTATCCACCATTTTGGCTCCAAAAAAAGGAGGTACTTAGAGGCTTTGTACTGATTCTAGAGCCATAAATCGGATTACTATCAGATATAGATTTCCCACCCCAAGAATTGAAGATGATGGATTGTTTGGGGGGTGCTGAATACTTCACTGAGATATATCATAAGAGTGGTTACCACCAAATTAGAATAAAGGAGGGTGATGAATGGAAGACAACATTCATGACTACATAAGGACTTTATGAATGGCTTGTTATGCCATTTGGACTCACAAATGCCCCTAGAACATTCTTGAGAGTCATGAATGAAGTACTCAAGGACTACATTGGTAAATTTGTTGTTGTTTACTTAGATGACATCCTAATTTTTAGCAAGTTTAAAGATGAGCATCTTAAGCATATAGAAATTGTCTTGAGTAAACTTTACGATGAACAACTAACCATTAATTTAGAGAAATGTGATTTTATGAAATAGGAATTGGTGTATCTTGGGTTTGTTGTCTCAAGAGGTGATTTTAAGATGGATACCTCTAAGGTGGAAGCCATAATTAGTTGGCCTACACCTAGGATAGCAAGTGAAGTGAGAAGTTTCCATGGCTTGGCTCAGTTTTATAGAAAGTTCATCTGAGGGTTCAATGAAATATGTGCAACCATGCTTGAGACAATCAAGGGAGGTGTAAGAACCAAGTTTGAATGGAAAAAGGAAGAACAAAGAGGTTTTGAACTCACAAAGGTGGCTACTCAACCGGTACTTATCCGACCAAGCTATGACAAACTTTTCACAATTGAATGTGATGCAAGCAACATAGCGGTTGGAGCAATTGAGTCAAGACAATAGATTGGTTGCCTTCTTTAGTGAGAAACTCAATGATGAAAATAAAATGTATTCCTCCTATGATTTGGAATTATATTCACTTGTCCAATCACTTAGGAAGTGGAGGCATTATTTTCTACCTAAGGAATTTGTGGTTTACACTGATAATCAAGCTCTAAGTTTTCTTAATTCACAATAAAAAATAAACCATAGGCATATTAAATGGGTAGAGTATTTGTAGTAATATACCCTTAACATCAAGCACAAGAAAGGACAATGTAATAAGGTAGCTGATGCATTGAGTAGGAGGTTACTAACAATGCAAGAAGTGCAACTCAAAAGCATTGGAGTGGATAGCTTCAAGAATTTGTATGAAGAAGATGAAGCTTTTGATGTTGCCTACAAGGTTTGCCAAGGATTTGGAAACCATTTCCATAGTGAGTATGTAGATTACACCTTGCAAGATGGCCTTTTGTTCAAAGGAGGGAAGCTATGTGTGCCTAGAGGGTCTATGAGGGAAAACTTGATGCAAGAAAAGCATAATGGATGCTTGAGTGGACACTTTGGTTTAAACAAGACTTTGGAACTTGTCCAAAGATTCTACTTTTGGCCTAAGATGCAAAGAGATATCAAAAGATATGTGGATCAATGTGTGGTTTGTCAAAGAGCTAAGGGTACATCTTCTAATGCTGGTCTTTATCAATCTTTATCTATTTCCAATCGGCCATGGGAGTGTGTAAGTATGGACTTTGTGGTTGGTTTGCCAAAAACCAAATCAGGTTTTGATTGCATTTATGTTGTGGTAGATAGGTTTAGTAAGATGGCTCACTTTATTCCATGCAAGGTCACTCATGATGCCATCCATATTGCTCAATTGTTTTTCAAAGAATTTATTAGGATTCATAGTTTACCTATCAGCATTGTGTCAGATAGGGATACCAAGTTTATTGGTCATTTTTGGAAGACTTTGTGGCAAAGATTAGGTACTAATTTATCTTTCAGTTCAACCTATCATCCCCAAATAGATGGTTAGACTGAGGTGGTCAATATAACACTTGGGAATCTACTTAGATGTCTAACTAAAGAGTATGGTCAAGCTTGGGATCAAATCATCCATCAAGTTGAGTTTGCTTACAATGATAGTGTGAATAGGTCCACCGGTAAAAGTCATTTTGAGGTGGTGTATGGCATTCATACTAGAGGAGTTTTGGATCTCAGAGATGTGGGAAAAATGGGAAAATAGAGTGGACATGCCTTGGACATGGCCCAATCAATACAAGAGGTTCATGAGTAGGTTAGGACAACCCTATTGGACACTAGTCAAAAGATCAAAGTAAAGGGGGAGAAAAAAACAAAGATATCCAATTTGCTATTGGTGATATGGTGATGGTTCATTTGAACAAAGAAAGACTTTAGAAAGGTGTCCCTAGTAAGCTTCAGATGAGAAGGATAGGTCCTTGTAAAGTTTTGGCCTAGTATGGCAAAAATGCATACAAAGTAGACTTACCTGGTGATATGGCTTTGTCACCCATTTTCAATGTGGCAGATTTGGGGTAGTATAAGGGCACACTTCCAATAGAAGATAGTAAAGTTTTAGAAGTCTCTCAAGCACTCTCAGACCTGCCCTTACCAGCTGCACCCATTCCCCAAACTGAGAAGGTGTTAGATTGAGGAATTTTGAAGAAAACAAGGCATACCACCTACATGGAGCACTTGGTCAAGTGGCAACATCTTCCAGCATCAGAGGCTACTTGGATACCTGAGGCAGACTTCTCTAAGCATGGAATTCCATTTTCTTTGTTGCCTCAAGGAGTCACTTGACTTCTTTTCTTTGGGGGAGTATGGTGCAGGAGCACATAATTTTGAGCTAGTTTTGAGTCCAGTTTCTACATTTTGGTGTGTTTTTTCATAGTTTGGTTTGGAGTGGTGAATAAGAGTCTTCTCTTAGATCTTAATATGTTTTTGTAGTGCTTTGGTAGGTTGAATGTCCTTAGGACAATGCATTTGCTGAATTTTGGCTTGTAAGCCCTTGTAAGCCTAAAATGGAAAAATATTGCATTTTGATGAAAAATTCCTTGAATAGCCTTGTTTTGCATTGGAACATGTCAATGTAATGGTTTTTAGTCATCTTAGTTGGTTTGAAGGAGCACCTAATTTTGAGCTAATTTTGAGTCCAATTTCTACATTTTGGTGTGTTTGTTCATAGTTTGGTTTGGAGTGGTGAATAAGAGTCTTCTCTTAGGTCTTAATATGTTTTGTAGTGATTTGGTAGGTTGGATGTCCTTAGGACAATTCATTTGCTCAATTTTGGCTTGTAAGCCCTTGTAACCCTAAAATGGCAAAATCTTGCATTTTGATGAAAAATGTCTTGAATAGCTTTGTTTGGCATTGGAACATGTCAATGTAATGGATTTTAGTCATATTAGTTGGTTTGAAGGAGAGAATCAAGCATGTAAGGCAAAAATGCACTTTTTGGCAAAAGTTGTAAAAGTTGCTTGACAACTTTTTGCAACGTTGAGCAACTTTTTGCATTTTTGTGCAAAGGGTTGGTTAGGGAACCAATGGAGAGTTAGTTAGGCCAAAAATGGAATATAAAATATTTGAGAATCAATTTAATGAGGCTGATCAACACTTGGAATAGACTGGAATACATTTTGAGACCAATTTTGAAGTTTTACATTGCATTTTGTCAAGAATTAGAGCAGCAATCCATACTTAATGGATTGATTGCATTGTTGTCCCTTGATTATTATTTTGTACATGTTATTTTAATACTCAGGAAGTAGTTTGATTAGTTTATTTGCAGGTTTGAGTTGAGTTTATTTTGTAAGCTCTCGGCTTGAGTAAGGGTTTGAGAGGCCCAGAGATGGTTCGTGCTTGAAGTCCTTTGAGTTCTTCTCAATAAACCTTGGGAATCAAGACAAGGAACCATTTTATAGTGTATATAACTTTTATTTTCCTTTGGATGTCATTGAAAGGCCAATGAGCATCATTTCCTAGATGAGCTCAGTCATAGCCCAGTTAGGAAATGAATAAGATTATGCAAGTGTTTGTAGGAAAGAGAAGGGTTGGAGTTGCAGAGTGTTTGGGATGAACAAGTGATGCATGGAAGAATATATGTGTGAATTTAGAGGTGTGGCAGATCAATAAAGACACCTAAACCTTGGAAAAAGACCAAAACAAGCCCAAAACCACCTAAACAAGCATTTTTCAGGTTCCATACCTGTACGATCAGAATGAGATTCCTAAATACAGAAGTTGGAATTTAATTCTAAAAGGGTATCCTGATCAGCAAAGAGTTTGTGTGAGTCTTTGGAGAAGCTGGGAGAAAATCCACAAAAACCGGTTTGGTAGGGCTAATTGGGGCTATAGGGCTACTAGGCCTAGAAAGTAAGAAAGGGAAGGAGTGATGGGGAAAATAATGAAACCCTCAATCAAAACCAAATGATTGACTTAGGAAAACATCACAAACACTTGCTACAACCCCTGCAAGAACTTGTGAGGAGTTTTAGAGTATAAGGTTGGATTTACCTTGGTGAATCTCAACCATGCTTGAGCAATCAAGGAGCACATCTAAATTGGGAGCACTCCTAGGGAGCTTAGGTGTTCAAATTGTTTTGAAGATAATATGAAAAAAGCATGAAGCCCACTAGGACAACATCTGATAGCCCTTAAAAATGTTGTAAGCTCTCTTTGAGTAATCTCCCCATCAACACCTTATGACAATTTAATTTTTTTTTTGAAGTGTGGCACCTTTTTGGTACCACAACTTCATGCATATATCCTTTGATATACTTGGTGTGAAAAAGAAGGATACCAACATCTAGTTGTTGAACCTGTAAGCCAATAAAGAACTTTATTTCACCGATTAGACACATTTCAAATTCCATTTTCATTATATCAGCAAAGTCCATACACCTATCATCATTTCCACCAAAAATTATGTCATCAACAAATACTTCTCCTATCAACATCTTGTCTCCATCAGTCTTCAAATAAATTTTGATGTCCTCACTAGTACGTTGGAATCCAATTTTAATCAAATGTGCATGTAATCTCTCATAACATGCTCTCGGTGTCTGCTTTATACCATATAGTGCTTTGTTCAATTTACACACCCTATCCTTATCATTGGTCAAGAAAAATCCATCTGGTTGTTCAATGTATAATTCTTCTTCTAGAATCCCATTTAGAAAGGCTGACTTGACATCCATTTGGTAAACTTTAAATCCCTTATATGCAACAAATGCCAACAACATCCTTACTCCTTCTAATCTAGCAGCATGTGCAAATGCTTCACCACATTCCTCACCTTCCTCTTGAGAATACCCTTTGCAAACAAATGTTGCCTTGTTTCTTATAATCTTTCCTTCTTCATCCAATTTATTCCTAAAGACCCACTTTGTTCATATTACATTCTTATCCTCCGGTTTAGGAACAAGTGACCATGTCTAGTTCTTCTCAATTTGATCTTTATTCTTCACTCATTGCATTCACCCAATCATCATCCGTCAGTGCTTCCTTAACTGTCTTGGGTTAAATTGTAGATGTCAAACATGAGTTCTCTCAGATCTTTCTCCTTGTTTGCACACCTGCAGTCTTATCACAAATTATTTGCTCTTGTGAATGGTTCAGTCTGACATATCTAGGTATTGCTTGTGTCAGTTTTGCATCTTCTTCATCAGGTTCTTCATCTTCTTCCTCACTCTCATTGCTTATCGGTTGAGCATCCAATTCTGCATTTGCTGGTTCTTTATTATTCTTTGCCTCTAGTTCAATGATCACCAAATGTTTCTCATTATCATCTATTTCAGGTATTGATCTTCTTGTACCTTCACACTTATCAGATAGATCATGTACTTTTACATTAGCACTTTCAACAATTTTCTTAGTTCTCTTATTGTAACATTTATATGCTTTAGTCTTATAAGAGTAACCAAGAAAAATTCCCTCATCATATTTTGCATAAAATTTCTTAGTGTAGTTATCTCTCTTAATAAAACATTGACTTCCAAATTTTTTGAAATAAATTATACAAGGAGTTTTTCCATACCATAGCTCATAGGGTGTCTTATTGTTACATCTTTTTACTAATACCCAGTTTAGAGTGCATACAACAGTACTTACTACTTCTCTCCAAAACATTTTGGATATATTACCCTGCAATAACATGGTTCTTGCAGCTTCAACTATTGTTTGATTCACCCTTTCTACTATGCCATTCTGTTGTGGTGTCCTCGGAGTAGACATCCATCTCTTTATACCCTGTTCATCACAATACTTAACATATTCATCAGATTTGAATTCACCTCCTTGGTCTGATCTTAAACACTTCAAGTTCTTAGTGGTTTCCTTCTCAACCAGAGCTTTTAATGATTTAAATTTATTAAATGCTTTTGATTTCTCTCTCAAAAATGTCACCCACATCATTTTAGAATAGTCATCGATGAAGATCATAAAATACCTATCACTGTAATAACTCTTTGTTCTCATAGGGCCACAAAGATCAATATGTACAAAATCTAAAACATTCTCAGAAATACAATTCTTGCTCTTGAAAGAAATAGAGGTCATCTTACCTATTTGACAATATTTGCATATCGCACTATCCAATTTGACAAGTTGGGGTAATCCTCTTACAACACTTGACTTGTTTATCTTAACCAAATTATCAAAATTAACATGACAACATCTTTTATACCACAACCAAGTATCTTCCATTCTTGCAACTAGACAATTATTAATATTACTATTCAAATGGAATAAGTTACCTCTAGTTTTCTTCCTGGTAGCAATCAATTCAGCATTACCTCAAAGAATTATGTAGACTCCACTCTTAACCTCAAGCAAATAACCTTTATCATTGAGCTAACCAATACTTAAAATATTATTCTTAAGACCATGAACCCAAAACACATCATCAACATTACTCTTCCCATTTAGAGAGATTGAACCTTTACCTTTAACCACACAAGGAGAGTTATTTTGAAATCTAACAATACCTCCATCAAATTCAATAAGGGTTATGAACTTACTTTTATCTCCAGTCATGTGGTATGAGCAACCACTGTCTATAATCCATTCATCACTATTCTCCATATTAGATACTAGTGCCTTTTAATTTGACAGTTCCTCCTTCATGACTACAAACATAATTTGTTCATTGTCATCTTCTTCTTCTGACTCCTCATCGGTTACACATTCATCTACTGCAACATAAAAATTTTTATTGCCCTTTCCTTTGAATCTTCTAAAATTCTCTTTCTTATCGGTGTTAGGGTAGTTAGCAGCAATATGACCAATTTTACTACAAGATAAACACTTCAAAGGTAGCTTTCCTTTATACTTACCAGTGCCTCTTGGAAATCTCTTTGCTAACAGTGCTTCAAGTTCCATCACTTAATCTTCATTGTGTTCATTTCCCCGGTTACTTCCATGACTTGTCTTGCACTCTTGATTTTTTCATATATCTTTTCCTTTTCTAGTAGATGAATTGGTAATAAATGCTTTAAAGGCAGATTTAGTAGATTTTGTCATACTATTGTAAAAACAATATAACTCAAAATTTTTAATTTAACCAATCAATGAATCAACAGTTACCTTATCCTTTGAAATGGATCTAAGTTCTTGGACTACCAATACTCTTATAGCATATTGAGGTTGAAGAGTTCTGAGCATTTTACTTACTATTGCATCTTCTTCTATTTTAGCTCTTGTACTCTTTATGCCACCAATAACTTCTTTGATTCTATGACCATACTGTGCAATATTTTCTCCTTCAAGCATTCTCATGTCATCGAACTTTCCTCTCAAGCTTTCCTCTTTGGCTCTTTGAACATTCTTATCTCCTCCATAGATTGCTCTAACTTTTCCCAAACTTCACCTGCAGTTTCCAATTCTTGAATATCAATATATTATGAATCAGATATAGCACTTACAATAGCTTCAAGGGCTTGCATGTTTTCTTGCTTCTCTTTGAGTTCATTCGGTGTCAAGGGAGTAGTGGTAGGGGCAACATATGTTGTTTCAAATTGCTTCCAATATTGTGCTCGAAGACCTTTGATGTAGATCTTCATTCTGTCTTTCCAAATCTTGTAGTTATCCTCGTTGAACTTGGGACCCTCTTTCTTCATCATCTTGACTTCCTCAGAATCTTTTCCTCAAGCGGTTAGGCTTTCTACACACAGAGGACCAAAGATCTGATACCAATTCTTAATACTTTGAGGATCGGGTTAGTACTGAGAGGAGGGCTGAATAAATATTAAGACCAATTGAAACTTGAACAAAAAATTAAACTTATATCATATCTGAAACCATTTAACAAATATCTCAACCTCTTTATTAGATCTAACAACCTCTTGATCATATTTGCTTAACTCATTAATCTAATCATTTACCACAACTATCAATACTTTCACCACCAAAGCAATCATATAAACTTGACCATTTACCAAATCATTAACCTTATCAATCAGATCAGAAAATTTCTCAAACAAATCCTTATAAGTAATTTTAATCTATGATAAACTTCTGATAAAACATCATAACCGGTGTCTAAGAAATAATGCATGAAATGAAACATAAACAAGAACATCACATAAAAAAAAATTCCACACATGAACACCATAAGTTTCTTTGATGTGGAAACCCAAATAGGGAAAAAGCATGATGGGAGTTGGAACCCACAAATATTCATACTCTTTTGAAGTATGCCCTGTTAGGAGCTTACAATACGTATGGTTAGGAGAAGACCCTGTTAGGAGCCACCCAGTTAAGAGATTTGCCTAGAAGCCCTGTTAGGAACTTCATGAAATGTTATGATCAACCTCATGAGATGATTTAACACTCTTTTGAGAGATACGCTATTAGTGGACTTAAATTTTTAATGCCCGTTAGGACCTACCTGGTTAAGGGATTTAACCTATTACAATTGTTAGGGAACAATAGTAAGAAAATAATTTATTACTTGCACGTCTCTACTTTCTTGATCAGATCTAGTTATACACAACACTCTAGAACTCTCTGGAAGATCTCACACTTCACTTGGATAGCTTAACACAATCTCTAAGACCACCGACACAATAAACATCAACTGTGTCATCCTAAATAGCCATATCAACTAGGCTGGCCACAAAACCCTAATTACATCTTGAATTTACAATTCAAATCATAAGAGATAATTACAAAACGTTATAGAGATCATTACAAAAAATTAAAATGCAATATCAATTGTTGGTTGATCGTAACCCATCATGAAAATCTGATCTGTACCAAAGTCAAATCCTTAAAACACTCTACTAAGCATTTCGCTGATTCCCAAGAAATTCCTCCTTGAATCACACCATTTAAACAACAATTAAATCTATCATGCGGGTTGTTCCATGTTACCAACTTCATGTAGACTTGTCGTCGATCACCGTCATAATAGAAATCATTGTCAGTTTGATGATTTCTTCACTGGTGTTAAACCCTACTAAAACCTTAGCAAAACTTCATCAAAAATTTGAAACATGTCTTCCGGTTATCTTCACAAGTTTTGGTTTCGGTCATATACATCTTTCCATGATACAAGATCATCATCCAAAGCGCAACTCACCAATCATCGCTGATCAACTGATCCAATCAAAACAACTTTGCTTTACTGGTTATAATGCTATTTCACAGACTTTAGTTCACTGCCAGTAAACCCTGTCTTCCACTAAGCCAAATCACTTAGATGAAAAAACAAAACATCAAGAACATCATTTTCTATCAATGACAACACAAATAACTGAACATGTCATCTATTCATAGAATCACAATCTCTTGATCACAAATAGACTTCTATCTTTATCGGTGCAGTCATCAGTCTTCAACTGCATTACCTCATCTGCATATGTTATGACAAATGTTAACAATCTCCCCCTTTTGCATTGATGGAAACACAAATCAGATATAGAATCAAAGTAACATCATCATCTGCAACTTGATTGCCGATATCACATCATTTGCCGGTTCTCCTCCTTTTGTCATCTCCCCCTTAACCAATGCTTCTCTCAATCTGATCTTCTGATCTTCAACTTCTCTCATATCTACCATATCTAATTATTTCTTTTCTTCTCCCCCTTTGACAATAATACCAAAGATGTAAATGCATCAGTTGTCTTCAATTCTGCTGCTGCCTCTTCTATCATCTCTGCTACTCAAATCAGAAAAATTATAATAAAGCATTAAATCAGAACTTCACATCAGACTTTCTCCCCCAAAGGAATAGCCTACACCTTCATCAATCCTTAGTAAAAAATAAACATGAAATCTATAGGATTGATGGATCTCCATCATTCTAGTTCTTCTAGTGTAGGGGTCTAACCCCTAGTTTACCTCTAAGAAACTCAAAGGTAGCCTTCGCTAAGGGCTTAGTAAAGATATCTGCTAACTAATATTTACTCTTCACATATTCCATCTTCACCTCCTTTTCTTGAACTCAATCCCTTAGGAAGTGATACTTCAATTCAATGTGCTTGGTTTTGGAATGAAGTACAAGATTCTTAGAAATATTTATTGCACTTGTATTATCACAATAGATAGTCACCAGTTTAGACATATCTATCTTGAATCCTTCTAGCACACGTCTCATCCATATTGCCTGCATGCAATTCATGGATGCAACTACATATTCTACTTCAGTTGTAGATTGAGAAACACAAGTTTTTTTCTTACTCGTCCATGCCACTAATCTTCCTCCAAGTAGAAAATCTCCACTGATTGTGCTTTCCCAATCATCCACATTACTTGCCCAATCAACATCAGTAAAAAAATCCAAAGTAAAATCTTCTTTATAGGGATACCATAAACCATAGTCTACTGTGCCTTTGAGATACTGAAAAATTCTCTTCACAGCCACCATGTGACTCTCCTTAGGCTCTTTTTGAAATCTAGCCACTAATCCAACAACATGAGCAATGTTTGGTCCACTATGGACAACATAGTGTGGCTTGCCAATCATAGATCTATGCTCTTTTTCACTAACATCAAGGGAATCATCTTCCTTTGACAACTTGTAGCCTATCACCATCGATGTTCCAACTGGTTTGCAGTCTTCCATGCTGGAAGTCTTCAACACCTCTTTGATATACTTGGTCTGACAAATAAAGATACCACCATCCATTTGTTGTACTTGTAAGCCAATAAAAAACTTAATTTCACTGATTAGAGACATTTCAAATTCTTTTTTCATTATATCAGAAAAGTCCATACACATATCATCATTTCCACCAAAAATTATGTCATCAACAAATACTTCTGCTATGAACATATTGTCTCCATCAGTCTTCAAATAAATGTTGTTGTCCTCATTGGTATGTTGGAATCCAATTTTGATCAAATGTGCATCTAATCTCTCATACCATGCTCTTGGTGCTTACTTTAGACCATATAGTACTTTGTGCAATTTACACACTATGTCCTTATCACCGGTCAAGGAAAATTCATCCGGTTGTTCAATGTATACTTCTTCGAGAATCCCATTTAGAAAGATTGACTTGACATCCATTTGGTAAAATTTGAATCCCTTATATGCAACAAACGCCAGCAACATCCTTACTCCTTCTAATCTAGAAACAAGTGCAAATGTTTCACCATAATCGTCACCTTCCTCTTGAGCATACCCTTTGCAGAATAACCTTGCCTTGTTTCTTACAATATTTCCTTCTTCATCCAATTTATTCCTAAAAACCCACTTTGTTGCAGTTACATTCTTATCCTCCGGTCTAGGAACAAGTGACCATGTCTAATTCTTCTCAATTTGATCTAATTCTTCATTCATTGCATTCACCCAATCATCATCATTTAGTGCTTCCTAAACTATCTTGGGTTCAATTGTAGATATCAAACATGAGTTATCTCTGATCTTTCTCCTGGTTTGCATACCTACATTCTTATCACCAATTATCTGCTCTTGTGAATGGTTCAGTCTGACATATATAGGTATTTCCTATATCGGTTTTGCATCTTCTTTATCAGGTTCTTCATCTTCTTCCTCACTATCATTACTTACTGGTTGAGCATCCAATTTTGCATTTTCTGGTTGTTCACTATTCTTTGCCTTTGGTTCAATGATCACAAAATTTTCCTCATTATCATCCTTTTTAGGTTCTGATCTACTTGTATCTTCACACTTATCAGATAGATCATCAAATTATACATTAGCACTTTCAACAATTTTATTAGTTCTCAACTATAACATTTATATGCTTTACTCTTAGAAGAGTAACCAAGAAAAATCCCTCATTAGATTTTGCATCAAATTTCTCAGTGTAGTTATCTCTCTTAATAAAACATTGACTTCCAAAATTTTTGAAATAAATTACACAAGGATTTTTTCCATACCATAGCTCATAGGGTGTCTTATTGTTACCTCTTTTTACCAATACCTGGTTTAAAGTGTATACAATAGTACTGAAAGCTTCTCTCCAAAACATTTTGGATACATTACCGTGCAATAACATGGTTCTTGCAGCTTCAACTATTGTTCTATTCACCCTTTCTGCTATGCCATTCCACCGTGGTGTCCTCAGAGCAGACATCCGTCTATTTATACCATGTTCATCACAATACTTAACATATTCATCACATGTGAATTCACCTCTTTGGTCTGATCTTAAACACTTCAAGTTCTTAGCGGTTTCTTTGTCAACCAGTGCTTTTAATGATTTAAATTTATTAAATGCTTCTGATTTCTCTCTCAAAAATGTCACCCACATTATTTTAGAATAGTCATCGATGAAGATCATAAAATACCTATCACCGTAATAACTCTTTGCTCTCATAGGTCCACAAAGATCAGTATGTACCAAATCTAAAACATTCTCAGAAATACAATTCTTGCTCTTGAAAGAAATAGAGGTCATCTTACCTATTTGACAATCTTTGCATATCATACTATCTGGTTTGACAAGTTGGGGTAATCCTCTTACAACACTTGACTTGCTTATCTTAACCAAATTAAAAAAATTAACATGACAACATATTTTATGCCACAACCAACTATCTTCCATTATTGCAATCGGGCAATTATTAATATTACTATTCAAATGGATTAAGTTACCTCTAGTTTTCTTCTCGGTAGCATTAAGTTCATCATTACCTCCAAGAACTATGCAAACTCCACTCTTAAACTCAAGCAAATAACCTTTATCATTGAGCTGACCAATACTTAAAAGATTATGCTTAAGACCATCAACCCAAAACACATTATCAACATTACTCTTCCAATTTAGATAGATTAAACCTTTACCTTTCACCATGCAAGGGGAGTTATTTCAAAATCTAACAACACCTCCATCAAATTCATTAAAGGTTATGAACTTACTTTTATCTCTGGTCATGTGGTGTGAGCAACCACTGTCTATAATCCATTCATCACTATTCTCCATATGAGATACTAGTGCCTTTTCATCTGACAGTTCCTCCTTCACGACTACAAACACAATTTCTTCATTGTCATCTTCTTCTTTCAACTCCTCATCGATCATACCTTCATCTATTGCAACATTACAATGTTCCTTGCCGTTTCCTTTGAATCTTCTAAAATTCTCTTTCTTATTGATGTTAGGGTAGTTAGTAGCAATATGACCAATTTTAATATAAGAGAAACACTTCAAAGGTAGCTTTCCTTTATACTTACTAGTGCCTCTTGGAAATCTCTTTGCCAACAGTGCCTCAAGTTCCATCACTTGATCTTCCTTGTCTTCATTTGCCCGGTTACTTCCATGACTTGTCCTGCACTCATGATTTTGACATATATCTTTTCCTTTTCTAGTAGATAAACTGGTAATAGAAGCTTTAAAGGCAGATTCAGTAGATTTTGTTACACTATTGTCAAAACTATTTAACTCAAAAGCTGTAAGTTTACCGATCAATAAATCAACAGGTACCTTATCCTTTGAAATAGATCTAAGTTCTTGGATTGCTGACACTCTTATAGCATACCGAGGTTGAAGAGTTTTGAGCATTTTACTTACTATTGCATCATCTTCTATTTTACCTCTTGCACTCTTTATGCCACCAACAACTTCTTTGATTCTCTGACCATACTGTGCAATATTTTCTCCTTCAAGCATTCTCATGTCATCGAACTTTCCTCTCAATATTTCCTCTTTGGCTCTTTGAACATGCTCATCTCCTCCATAAATTGTCTCTAACATTTCCAAAACTTTATTTGCAGGATCCGTAGTACCCCTTTTTCGATCATACTTTTAGACTCCTATTTGACTTTTGTTGACTTTTTCACTGAATACATTTTTGTGACATTTTGCTTATACATTATGCAGTATGGTGATATGCTTTAATTTGATTTGCAGTATATGTTTCATGCAGTATTTTTTTATGGATGTTTAATGTGATTTTTATTAGATTGTTGTCATGGACTCACATATTTAATTTATACATGCAATGCGTTATATTCATGTTTCATGTTTGTAAGTGTATGGGGTGTGAGGGGATGATTTTCTTTCACTCACTCTGGTGAGATAGGGAACATCAAGATTCTCCTTCATGAGTGTGTGTGTCATGTCTTTTATATATTTGTCTATATGCACATGTGGTTCTTTGGTGTAGGAAATTGCAGGTACAAGTACCGAGTAGGTACGGGGTATTGACTCCACTTGGCTTCACAGGTCTGAGCGTACCTTATTTGTTCGATGGGAGTGGAGGAGATAGTTGTTAGACCCTAAATTGACTTGCAGTTACACTCATGTGAGTGTTGTCAGTCGGTTGTCATTTCCCATTTGACCGGTATGCGAGTCTTGGCCCTTTGACATTTTCGTTTTGTGAGTCATCTAGTGGTTATTTCTTGTTTTGTGTGCCTCCTGCTAGTTAGAAAAGTTAATCTGAATAAATAGTATCATTTCTTATTGGTATATTTAAATTAAATTAATACGCCTTTGTTATTTCATGTTGGTGTATTTTATTAAATTAATATGCCTTTGTTATTACTGATTTAGTTAAATAAATTGAGTTATTAAATTTAAATGACTTAAGTGCATGTTATATTTTAAGAAAAGTAATAGAATTTATTTGAGAAAGGAAATAAAGTTAAAAAGTATGCTTTTAGAATTCTTAATTTATATGTTGAGTTATTTTCAATTTTAGAAAAAAGAAATGAGAAAAAGAAAATATCTCCATTGACCTTTTTGAAGGAGATTAGATTTTACCTTTATGGGGAAAATTTTCTATTGGTTGAACAAAAATTTTAACCTAAAAGTTTAGGTTAAAATATTTTCATTTATTGCATGAGAGTTCATAGGGAGAAAGAAGAAAAATTTTGGAAGCCAAGTTTTGAAAACAAAATTGGAAATTGGATTTTTGGGTTGAGGATTTGGTGCGGGTTGAAGCTCATCTCCAACTTTCTTCTAGGAGTGCATTTAAGTTTGGGTAGATTTTATTCTTTCCTTTTTGTTGCAAAAATTTGAAATGTTTTAAAATCTTCATGTGTGGGTGTTTAGGAATTTATGGAATTCTTTTGAAAATTTTAAATTTAGTTTGAATTGTGGGAATAGACTGTTTTATGTTTGAGTTTATCTCTTCCCCACTTAGTTTGTTAATTTTGAAGAAATGGGTTTTTAGAACCAGAAAAATTAGTTTTCTGAACCAAAAAAATTAGTTTTTTGTGTGTGTTTTCAAGTTGTATAAATTGTGAGTAAATCTCTTCATTTCTAGTTCGAAAATAATATATTTGTTTTTGTTTGTTTGGAGATTTTCAAATTGTTCAAAAACAAAAGGTTATGCTGGCCAAATTTTTACAAATTGGCCTCGCTATGTGTGTTCTTGATTTTTTTCATTTGTGCTAGGACAATGGAAATTTGGACTAAATCCTCTCTATTTTGGCTAAATTTGTTATGGATTTTTTCCAATATCATTTGATTTGGGTCTTATTGGTATCTATTTGTAAACAAAATTTTTTATTAAGAATTTTTCTTTGAAAAAAGAAAAATTGTTTCATCTGTTTTTAGAGTGCATTTTGGTTGGTAAAATTTTATTAAAACTTTTTTTTTAAAAAATAATTTTTTTTTTGGACCCACATGGCAGGGGACCCACCTTCCCCCACCACGTGGGATGGTAGGCACTACTACCATTGGTAGCAGCTCTACCACTACCGAATCACAACAGCCGAGATTAATAAAACAACAGCCCGCATGGTTAATTAGAACCGCTGGTTATAATATGTGATTCGCTATGCTTTTTCGCAGCATTTAAAAAGATTAAGATGTTTTCGCCCAAAATTATTTTATTTGGATTTTTATATTTTAAGAATATATATATGTATTGTTTTAAATGTAAATTTTCCTTTATAATTATTGTCAATGAATTAGTTTTATCTGTTACTTGACCTATTTTTAGATAAAATATATATACATTATATGATATGTGTATATAGCTATATATTCATTGAATATATAATTATATACATATATTTATATTATTATATATATATATTTAATGTGATTTTTTAATATTATTAGAAATCACATTATTTGGGAAAAATAAATTAAATGATGCTTTTGCGGAAAATGTATTATTTAATATGGTATGTTTTATACATTAAGTTATTATGATTTTTGCTTGTTCAAAATTGAAAGGGGGCAAATTGGTTACTTGTGATTAGTTAATTTCTAGCCTTACTAGATTAATGATTTAATCAGTGTGGTTGTGTTTTATTAAATTTTTAATGTTGAATTGCAAGTATATATGATATTATTAATTTTAAAAGATTGTTTGAGTATGGTCTTAGTGAATTTGGCATTTCTTAGCAAGGGGCTTATTTTGTTACAATTCTTGTAAATGTTTAGTTGTCCTATTGTAGTGTTCATTGTACCTCTTGATCAGGTGTTGTCCTTATGACCTTGTCATTTTAAACCATATTGTGCTTATTCCTTATGTCATAATGGGACCTATTATGTCACAATGGGACGTATTATGACATAATAGGTCACATTATGACATTATAGGTCCTATTATGTCACAATAGATCCTATTATGACATAATACCCCTTAACAAGTCCTAGTAAGGGGTATAAAGTCATAATAGGTCTTCTTAAGGGGTTTTATGACATAATATGACCTTTGATGTCATAATAGAACCTATGATGACATAATAGGACCTATTACATCATCATAGATCTTATTATGTCATTATTAGTCCCATTATGACATAATACCCTTTTAACAGGTCCTACTAAGGGGTATAATGTCATAATAGGTCCTCTTAAGGGGTCTTATGACATTATAGGACCTATTATGACATAATAGGTCCTATTATGTGATAATCGATCTTATTGTGTCATAATAGATCCTACTAAGGGGTCTTATGTCATGATAGGTCCTCTGAAGGGGTCTTATGACATAATAGGACACTATTATGACATAATAGGTCGTATTATGTCACAATAGGACCTATTATGACATAATAGGTCGTATTATGACATAATAGGATCTATTATGTCACAATGCGGCCTATTATGACATAATAGGTCATATTATGACATTATAGGTCCTATTATGTCACAATAGGTCCTATTATGACATAATACCCCTTAACAAGTCCTATTAAGGGGTATAAAGTCATAATAGGTCCTCTTAAGGGGTTTTATGACATAATATAACCTATGATGTCATAACAGGACATGTGATGACATAATAGGACCTATTACATCATCATAGATCCTATTAGGTCATTATTAGTCCTATTATGACATAATACCCTTTAACAGGTCATAGTAAGGGGTATAATGTCATAATAGGTCCTCTTAAGGGGTCCTATGACATAATAGGACCTATTATGACATGGCAGGTCCTCTTAAGGGGTCTTATGACATTATAGGATCTATTATGATGTAATGGGTCCGATTATGTGATAATCAACCCTATTATGTCATAATAGGTCCTACTAAGGTCTGTCTTATGTCATAATAGGTCCTAGTAAGAGGTATAATGTCATAATAGGTCCTCTTAAGGGGTCTTATGACATAATAGGACCAATTATGACATAATAGGTCCTATTATGTGATAATCGATCATATTATGTCATAATAGGTCCTACTAAGGGGTCTTATGTCATAATAGGTCCTAGTAAGAGGTATAATGCCATAATAGGTCCTCTTAAGGGGTCTTATGACATAATAGGACCTATTATGACATAATAGGCCTTATTATGTCAAAATAGGACCTATTATGACATAAAAAGACCTATTATGTCATAATAGGACCTATTATGGTATAATAGGTCATATTATGACATTATAGGTCCTATCATGTCACAATAGGTCTTGTTATGACATAATACCCCTGAACTCTCTCTAAACATACCATCTCTCTCTTCCAACGAACTTATCTTTCTCTACATATGTCATAATAGGTCCTAATAAGGGGTCTTATGTCATAATAGGTCCTCTTAAGGGGTCTTATGACATAATAGGTTGTATTATGACATAATAAGTTGTATTATGTCATAATAAGACCTATTATGTCACAATGGGACCTATTATGACATAATAGGTCGTATTATGACATAATAACCCTTAACATGTCCTAGTAAGGGTTATAAAGTCATAATAGGTCCTCTTAAGGGGTTTTATGACATAATATGACCTATGATGTCATAATAGGACCTACGATGACATAATAGGACCTATTACATCATCATAGATCCTATTATGTCATAATTGGTCTTTTTATGACATAATACCCTTTAACAGGTCCTACTAAGGGGCATAATGTTATAATAGGTTCTCTTAAGGGGTCTTATAACATAATAGGACCAATTATGACATGACAGCTTCTCTTAAGGGGTCTTATAACATTATAGGACCTATATGACATAATAGGTCCTATTATATGATAATTGATCCTATTATGTCATAACAGGTCCTACTAAGAGGTATTATGTCATTATAGGTCCTAGTAAGAGGTATTATGTCATAATAGGTCGTCTTAAGGGGTATTATGACACAAAAGGGCCTATTATGTCACAATGAGATCTATTATGACATAATAGGTCATATTATGACATTATAGGTCCTATTATAACATTATAGGTCCTATTATGTTACAATAGGTCTTGTTATGACATAATACCCCTTAACAAGTCCTACTAAGGGGTATAACATCATAATAGGTCCTCTTAAGGGATTTTATGACATAATATGACCTATGATGTCATAATAGGACCTATGATAACATAATATGACCTATTATGTCATCATAGGTCCTATTATGTCATAATCAGTCCTATTATGACATAATACCCTTAAATAGGTCCTACTAAGGGGTATAATGTCATAATACGTCCTCTTAAGGGGTCTTATGACATAATAGGACCTATTATGACATGACGTGTCCTCTTAAGGGGTCTTATGACATTATAAGACCTATTATGACATAATAGGTCCTACTAAGGGGTCTTAAGTCATAATAGTTCCTATTAAGAGGTATAATGTCCTAATAGGTCCTTTTTAGGGGTCTTATGACATAATAGGACCTATTATGACTTAATAGGTCGTATTATGTCATAATAGGACCTATTATGACACAATAGGACCTATTATGACACAATAGGACCTATTATAACACATTATGACCTATTATGCCACAATGGGACTGATTATGACATAATAGGTTGTATTATGAAATTATAGGTCCTATTACGTCACAATTTATAAGATCTTCTAAAATCTAGAATCTGTATTATAATTCCTAGAGATCTGAAACCACTCTCAAACATCCTACCAATATATACATGAAATATAACTTAAAGTATAAGAAAGGAAAATGACAAAGGGAAATGTGACTTAAACTTAAATGTTATATTTCATGTATATATAGTTTGTTTTTAAAAAAAATGTATATATAGTTTATTTAAAAAAAAAAAAAAAAATTAAAAAAAAGAGAAACAAGATCCCGTTTTGTTTTTGAAACAGGATCCTATTTCATGCTAATTTTTTTTTTAATTATTTTAAAAAATGAAATGGGGTCGCGTTTCATAAATGGGATCCCGCTTTTAAAAAATTCAAACTTTGGTTCCATTGTAGCTTTGGTTTTCGCTTGGGAAATGGCTTGGCGAGCCAACCCTTTGGCTTGGACCTGGTTTGACCTACAACTTGAAGACCAAATCAATCTCCATATAAAATAATGACTTCAAAAATATATCTGAACACCAAATTTTCAGATTTTTTTTAAGCAATGAAAACACATTATAGTAGAGACTGTCTAGATTCGAAATATGTATTTTTTTAAAAAAATTGATCAATATTTTTATTTTTAAAATAATTACTAATGAAGGAGGTCTATAAACTCAAAATAACATGGTTTTTTAGTTTTTCATAACTTTTTTGTCTCTAAGTTTTTTGAAAAAAAAATTATATGGCATCAAACTAGAGACAATTCTATACAGTTAAAAAGAAAATAAAAAATAAAAAATGTTAAGTTTAGGTCAAATTATGCTTGTCGTACACAAGAATTTTTCAAAACAATGATTATGCCCAATAAAAAAATTAACAAAAAAAAAAAATATGCAGAAAAAAATTACAAAAAAATATTCTCATCAAAGGTGAGTGAGTTATAGATATTTTCCCAAAAGGATTTATAAAAATAATTTCATTTAGGTCAAATTATGCTTTCCGTACACGGGCATGGTATGGTCTTGAAAAGTGACTTTTAAACTAGAGGTTTTAGTAATGCCTATTCAAACTCCATTTTAAAGATCTGGGTATTAAAATAAATTACATATTTGAAAAGTAGAGTTCAAGAACTACATTTTCTATTGCTGATTTTTTTCAAGATTCATTCTTTAAGTGCCTCAAATATTTAAGTCAAATAGGATGAAATTGAAAAAAATGGGAAAAAACTTCCACTTTTTGGCCAAAAAGTGGACACAACTTCTTCCAGGTACCCCATGGTTGAGTGCTCGTCTAGACTAAAGATGTAGTGGGAAGGCATGGAATGGCAAACCGACCACCTTGTCTTCACAAAGGGCTGGTAGGGTTCGCATGAGTCTTGGATGGAACCGGGGGTTCGAGAAAGGTTATCGAGATAAGCTAGGTTGGGGGCCGGGACCTATGGAGGCCTACCTAGGGTAACCATCATAAGCTATGCAATGAAACTCTCTCTTTAGGGTCACTAGTGTATTGTGATGTTGAGTTCACTTGGAGTATTGTGGAGTCACACTTGTATTGTCAACCATGTTTTGCTTGTGCTTACTCGAGGGTCTTCTGCTATCTCCTAGCACAATGGGGTGATTCCATTTTGGGATCACATGGTCGGGTGGTAGTGCCACTTCCCATCGGATGTTTATGTTCATTCCTTCATGTGAGGATTTCTTTTGTAGATATTTCTGTGGTTCACGTTTCTTGTACCATCTCATGTTGGAGATTTATGTATTTGAGACCTACGTGGTCATTTGTATCAGTGGATTATGTAACCTTGGTATTGGTAAAGATGTAAATTTCATATGTATTATTGGAAGCCATGTAATAGATGATTAATTTAATCTTTGTTTATTTGGATGTTTATTATATCTGTTATCTTTTTTCATTGTGCAAATGCTTTCTTGAAAAGAAATATATTGTAATACTTTCAATCTTTCAAATAATGTAATCTGTTGTATGAATATGATTTATTTGTGTTCAATAAGTAATTGATGGATAATTGGATTAACCTTTATAATGGAATTTAACCTTTCAGATAATTCTTTGTTGGTAACCCTTCAGGAATTCTTGTGTTAGACTTCCGCTTGTGTAATAAACGTGCAATGTAGTAATTAAAGCACTTCATATGGTTTAACTTTCAAAAAACAAATTATTTCACCCTTAGTTGTTTAGTTGGGTTATTTTTCCTTTAGGGTTCCTGGTGGGGCATTATAGTTTCCAATCCTTGAACATCAATATATTCTGAATCAGATAAAGTACTTACAATAGCTTCGAGGGCTTGTATGTTATCTTGCTGCTCTCTGAATTCATCCAGTGTCAAGGGAGTAGTGGTTGGAGCAACATATGTTGTTTAAACTTACTTCCAATATTGCACACCAAGACCTTTGATGTAGATCTTCATTATGTCTTTCCAGATCTTGTAGTTATCCTTGTTGAACTTGGGACCCTCTTTCTTCATCATCTTGAATTCCTTAGCATCTTTTCCTCAAGCAGTTAGGATTTTTGTACATAGAGGACTAAAGCTCTCATACCAATTGTTAATCCTATTAGGATCCAATTAATACTGAGAGGGGGAGTGAATTAGTATTAAAACCAATCGAAACTTTAACTCAAAATCAAACTTATATCAGATCTGAAACCATTTAACAAATATCTCAACTTCTTTAATCAAATCTAACAACCTCTTTATCAGATTTGCTTAACTCATTAATCAAATTATTTGCCATAATTACCAATACTTTCACCACCAAAGCAATCATATAAACTTGATCATTTACCAACTCATTAACCTTATCAATCAGATCAAAAAATTTCTCAAACAACTCCTTATCAGTACCAGTAACCTCTGATAAAAATTTGATAAAACATCATAACCAATGTCTCAAAAATAATGCATGAAATGAAACATAAACAAGATCTTCACATGAAAAATATTTCACATATGAACACCATAAGTTTTTTGACGTGGAAACCCAAATACGGAAAAACCACAGTGGGAGTTGGCACCCACAGATATTTGTACTCTTCTGAAGTACGCCCTGTTAGGAGCTTAGCTTTGTTAGGAGTTTACAATACACCTGGTTAGGAGAAGACCCTATTAGGAGTCACCCAATTAGGAGCTTCATGATCTGTTAGGATCAACCTCATGAGATTATTTAACACTCTTTTGAGAGCTACCCTGTTAGGGGACTTAAATGTTTAAGGCCTGTTAGGATCTACCTAGTTAAGAGATTTAACCTGCTGCAACTTTTTAGGGAACAACAGTAAGAAAATGATTTGTTACTTGCACTTCTCTGCTTGCTTGATCAGATCTAGTTATGCAGAAGACTTTGCAACTCTCACGTATATCTCACACTTCACTTTGACAGCTTAACATAATCTCTAAGACCACTGACACAATAAAAGTCAATTTGTCATCCTAAATAGCCATCTCAACTAGGTCAGCCACAAAACCCTAATTACATCTTGAATTTACAATTCAAATCATAAGAGATCATGACAGATCATTATACAAATCATTACAAAAAATTACAATGCAATATCAACTATTGGTTGATCGTAATCCATCATGGAAATCTGATCTGTACCAAAGTCAAACCCTAAAAACACTCTACTAAGCATTTCATTGATTCCCATGAAATTATTCCTTGAACCATGCCAAAAAAATAATTAAATCTTTCATACAGGTTGTGCCGCATTACCAACTTCATGTAGACTTGTCGTCAATCACCATCATAACGTCAATCATTTCTAGTTTGATGATTTCTTCACCGGTCTTACACCCTACTAAAACCTTAGCAAAACTTCATTAAAAATTTGAAACACGCCTTCTGGTAATCTTCACAAGTTGTGGTTCCAATCATATACATGTTTCAATGATACAAGTTCACCATCCAAACCACAACTTACCAATCATCGCCGATCGACCGATCCAATCAAAACAACTCTTCTTTATTGGTTAAAGTCCTATTTCACAAACTTTAGTTCACTACCAGTAAACCATGTCTTTCGGTAAACCAAATCACTTAGATGAAAAAACAAAACATCAGGAACATCATTTGCCATCAATGACAACACAAATAACTGAACATGTCATCTATTCATAGAATCTCAATCTCTTAATCACAAATAGACTTCTATTCTTTATCGGTGCAGTCATCAGTCTTCAACTACATTACCTCATCTACATTAGTTATGTGAAATGCCAACACGTAGATGTTACCGGTTATCTATAATTAGTTTTCATGAACTAAGTTATTCAGTTTTGCATTTCCTCCATTGTATGCTCTTGTTTTCGTTGTGTTTACTCTTTCTGCCCAATCCAAATTGATCTCTTTGAAGTCCCTCCTAATCGATGACTGCACCAAGTGGTATCAGAGAAATATTTCATTCCGGAGACTACGTTGTCTTGAAATTGTTTGTTGTGGGGTGGCAAATTGTGGATCTAACCTACAACTGGAGAGGACTAGCGTGAAGATGGCGTGAAGATGAAATTGGAATGGTGGAGCACGTGGGAATGCAGACCCTACTGTGATGGAAATGTTGAGAGGAATTGCAGCCCAGTTGGAAGCCATTGGAACAACCCAAAGAAGAGGCCGATCTATTGAATATGTAAGTGAAGATGATTAAGAAGAAGCACTAGTAGAACAAGTAGCGAATCCACTGGCGATCGATCTAGATGAAGATCTAGGTTCTTGAGGGTTTTGTGTGGGGAGAATACGAAACCATATTTTACCCCACTAGAGTATGATGGTAAATTGGATTCAGATGAATTGATGGATTGGATCTTGGAGATGGAGAAGTATTTTGATTTTGAGAACACCGCAGAGGAAAGAAAGGTGAAATATGCCTATACCCAGTTGAAAGGTCATGCATCTCTTTGGTGGGAGAATTTACAAGTTGATAGATGGAGGAGAGGTAAAGAGAAAATCAAATAATGGGAGTGGATGGTTGCTAATTTAAAATCAAAGTTTATGCATGTTGATTATCAAGTAAATTTGTTCCCGAAGTTGCAGAACTTGAAGCAAAAAGAATCTAGTGTGAAGGAGTATATTGAAGCATTCTACAAGTTGAAATCAGATCTAGACATGTCAATGATGAGGTTGAACAAGTTGTGAGATATTTGAATGGATTGCAGATGTCTATACAAGATGAACTCAGTTTGATCAAGTGTCAGAGTGTTGAAGAAGCTTATCAATATGCCCTAAAAGAGGAAGAGAAGTTGAACAAAAGACACGAGCAAAGATAGAGAGGTAGAGGTCAAAGGTTTTCCGGAGTAAGAGGATATACTGGAGGAAGAGGAACATGTACAGATCAGAACAAGGATAAGGAAGTAAGCAAAGATGGTAGTTCATATCAGAGGAGAGAACCTAGTGGCTATCAGAATGATTTTTTTTGAAAAGATGACAGAAGACAAGACAAGAGAGTGTTTAGAGGTACTTGATTTAAATGTGGAGGGGAAGGAAATCATGATTTTGAATGTAAGAAGATAGAGAATACTGGGAGATCAACATTGGTAGAAGAAATCCCCATTGGATCACCTAACAAAATGGAAGATGGATAACTGTTGATGATGAGGAGAGCTTTGTGTCATACTGGAGAGGATGAAGAGCCATTGTAGAGAAGACATTTGTTCAAGACTATATGTAAGGTATCCGATAAGTGTTGTAAACTAGCTATTGATAGTGCTAGTTTGGATACTCTTGTGTCAAAGTAAATGATGAATAAATTGAAGTTGGAAAGATTTAAACACCCTAAGCCTTATCAGATAGCATGTATTCATGATGATCATAAGTTGTTAGTAAGTGAGCAATGATTGGTGAAATTGAAAAATTAGGAATTATCATGATGAAGTTTTGTGTGATATTATGCCTATGGATATTTGTCATCTTTGGTTGGGTAGACCTTAACAATTTGATAGATAGGCAATACATGATGGAAGAAAGAACATATACACTATTGTGGCAAATGAGATGAAACAGACCTTGTTACCCTTGGAGGAGCCCTTGAAGAGTGAAGTCTGTACAAATGCTAGAATTTATTTGGTGGATGGAAGGAAATTCTTGGATGGAATGAGACATGAGAATATGTGTTTTTCCTTAGTTCCTAAGAAGACTGAGAACCTAGAGCATGAAGAAGAAGAATAGGAGGAGATAAAAGAATTGTTGAAAAAGTATGGTGATATCATTTCAAATAATGTGCGTGATGGATTAGCACCTATGACGCGTATCAGTCATTGCATGGACCTAATTCCCGGAGATAGTTTGACTAACAAAGTTGCACATCGGATGACACAGATAGAGAATGAAGAGTTAAATAGACAAGTGTAGGAATTTTTGAAGAAAGGTTTGATAAGAGAAAGTTTGAGTCCTTGTGTAGTACCAGTAGTGTTAGCACCTAAGAAGAATCGAGAATGGAGGATGTGTACTGATTCTAGAGAAATAAACAAGATCACAGTGAAGTACCAGTTTCCTTTACCTAGGATGGATGACATAATGGATTGTTTGAGTGGAGCCAAAAAATACACAAAGATAGACCTGAAGAGTGGATATCATCAAATCAGAATCAGAGAAGGAGATGAGTGGAAGACAACATTCAAGACAAATGAAGGATTGTATGAATGGTTGGTAATGCCTTTTGGGTTGACTAATACACCGAGTACTTTTATGAGGTTGATGAATGAGGTATTAAAAAATTATTGGGTATGTTTGTTATTGTATATTTGGATGACATTCTGATTTTCAGTAAGACAAAAGAGGAGCATTTGTTGCATTTGAGACAAGTTTTGCAGAGGTTGAGAGAAGAGAAGTTGCTGATAAATCTAAAGAAGTGTACTTTAATGAAAGAAGAGTTAGTCTATTTGGGATTTGTGATATCTGCAGATGGATTGAAGATGGACCCTGAGAAGGTAAGAGAAATTGTTGAATGGACTACACCGAAAAGCATTGGAGAGGTAAGATCATTTCATGGATTGGCTAGTTTCTACCATAAGTTTATCATAAATTTTAGTTTAGTTTGTAGTCCTATGACTAAGACAATAAGAGGAGATAGGAAAGAATTTAAGTGGACCACCAGATCAAATAAGAGTTTTGAACTGCTGAAGCAGAAGGTCATTGAACAACCCGTGTTAGCTTTACCATATTTCAACAAAGTATTTCAAGTGGACTATGATGCAAGTTGGAATGGAATTGGAGCCATGTTAAGTTAGGAAGGAAGAATAATAGCTTATTTCAGTGAAAAATTGAATGATTCCAGGAGGATTTGAAAAGTTGAAGACCTTGTATGCTGATGACCTGGATTTTGTAGAGCCTTGGAAAGCATGTAAAGAATTGGTTATGGTAGATAGAATCAAGCGGTTGGATTAATTCATTTAGGATAGGATGTTATTTAGAGGAGTTCAATTGTGTATACGTAAGAGTTCTATGAGGAAGAATTTGATAAAAGAGAAGCATAGTGGAGGATTAGCCGGACACTTTGGTGTTGATAAAATAGTAGCATTGGTGAGTGAGCATTACTTTTGGCTTCAGATTCATAAGGATGTTAGAAAATTTGTGCAAAGCTACAAAGTTTGTCAAGTTGCAAAAGGTGGTGGTCAGAATGTGAGATTGTATAAGCCTTTGACAATACCAGAGAGACCTTGGGAAGACATAAGCATGGAATTCATACTTGGATTACCTAAGACACAGACAGGAAATGATTCTATATTTGTGGTGGTGGATAGATTCTCAAAGATGGCTCATTTCATACCTTGTAAGAAGAAATCATATGTAGTGCATGTAGCTAACTTATTTTTCAAGGAGGTAGTGAGATTACATGGATTACCTAAGAGCATAGTTTCAGATAGAGACACTAAGTTTGTTGGTTATTTTTGGAGAACACTATGGAAGAAGATGAAGACAAATTTTAAATTCAATTGTACTTTTCACCCATAGACCCATGGACAGACATAGGTAGTAAATCAGAGTTTGGGAAATTTGTTGAGATTCCTAGTTGGAGAGAAAACTGGAAGTTGGGATTTGATTCTTGCACAAGTAGAGTTTTCCTACAATAATTCAATGAACAGGAGTACCGAAAAAACACCTTTTGAGATTGTTGTTAGAGTACATCCTAGAGGTATATCAAAATTGAGAGATATCCATAATGAAGATAAGAGGAGTGTAGAAGAAAAAGAATTTGCAGATCATATGAAGACCTTACATATTCAAGTTAAGCAACATTTGGAGGATATGAACAACAAGTATAAGGAGAAAGTAGATGAGAAGAGGAGACATAAGGAATTTGAATTTGGCGATGAAGTGATGGTGTATCTGAGAAAATAAAGATTTCCAGTTGGAATCTATAACAAGATGTAGATGAGGAAGTTTGGACCTTGCAAGATCTTGAGGAAGTTTAGTTCCAGAAATGAATATGAAGTGGAGCTACTAGATAGTTTGAGTATTCCACCTGTATTCAACTTTGCAGATTTAAATCAGTATCATGAATAAAAATTTAGTGAAGACAAAATTGCAAACTTGGAGAAACAGTTGCCCCAGAAGGAGCCATATCAAATTGAAGACATTTTGGATAGTAGGATTGGGCATAGCACCTAGAGCAGTCAGTACAAGAAATATCTTATGAAGTGGAAGGACATACTAGTTGAAGATTCATTTTGGATTTCTTAGGCAGAGGTGGACCACCTTGGTTTTCCTCTCACCCCAACAAAGTGAAGGACTCAATTTTTCACCAACCCTGGATGTTTGATGCAGGAGCATCCTCAGTTCTTGAAAATCTTGCATCAACCAAAAAAATTCTTTTCTGTTTGTTTACTGTTTTGCAATTTCAACATTTCTTTTTGTATTTCCTTGCATTGGCTCATCGATTCTTGCAGAGCTGAATTTTTCTTTAGGACATGATCATCTTCTTTATTCCTAAACCGTGCAACATTTGGATCATTTTCTAACAAGTTATTGATTCCAAATTTTGAGATAGTTTTCTAGCATTGGAACTGCTTCGACCTATTTTCTATTAGGGAATCTTGCAGATCCATCCCATAGCTTGCAAAGCCCTAGTTCATTGATTCCAACATTCCTTGGCATGTGGCCAATGATCCCTTTGATCCACACTTCAACTTTTGGATTTTTTGGAGGAATATCTTTGGCAGAGGTTGACCTGTTGGTTTTGCACATTTAACCTTGTTCTTCGGTATTTGATCCCTCTTGGGCTGACTGGATCCCTCTAGACCATATAAATCAATGTAATTAAGCATCATAATTAAGTTAGATAGAACATAGAAGATGTATCCTAAGATTCAAAGGTCTGGAATTGACCGATTCTGTAATTGAGCATGTATGTAGTAGGCGAGTGAGCCGAATCTTGTAACTCAGATGTTACTGGTTATCTATAATCAATTTTCATGATCTAATTTATTCAGTTTTGCATTTCCTCCATCATATCCTCTTATTTCTGTTGTGTTTACTCTTGCTGCCTAGTCTAGATTGATATCTTTGAGGTCCCTCCTAACCGGTGACTGCACCAGGGTTTAACACAACAATAATTATATAAGAATATATGAAAATATCAATAATATAACAAGTCTATCAAATCATGCATTTCTTTTAGAACTATTTATTTATGAAAAGGTTTTGGACAATTATTCCATTTACTCATGGTTGTTAATGCCAACTCCTACTCACAATGGTGTGGTCTTTGAAAATCAATAAATAGCAAGGTCCACTCTCAAAAGAGCATAATTTTTCATTAGGGTACTCACTCGGGTTTCACTATAACTAATGGCATGAATGTGGTATTTAGTAGATCTACATTCCTCCCAAATATTTAGATATAAGTGAAATGTCTACATGGAGTATATAGTACATATGCCTCCCTTAGGAGGAATGAGGAGGACTTCTTATACACATCATGAACATCAAATTACTATGTTCTTACAAAAAAATTAAAAAAATACACTAGTAGATACATTAGGGAGTGTGAGATAGTGCTAAAAATAATTAACTTAAAAGTAACCTCATATTGTTTTATTTAGTTTTATACAATAATTTTTTGTGCAATATTTTAATATGCATAGACATTATAGAAATCAACAACATAGGAGTAAAGCTATACTTTGAAATGAAAATTCATTTTTCTGATATCTAAATCTTAATAATTATGATTTTATCAAAAATATGTATGTATGTATGTATGTATGTATGTATGTATGTATGTATGTATGTATGTATGTATGCATATATGTATGTATGTATGTATGTATTTATGTATGTTTGTATGTGTGTGTAGTACAAACATTTCTTTTGCATTTTTTATTAGGTAAAATAGGTTTTGAAGGGGCCCCGAAACCCTTTACAACAAAATGCTACCAACAAAAAATCAATAGAATAAAACCAACAAAAAACCAACAACATAAAAAAAAAACCAGAAAAACAACCAATAAACAAAACATGGCTAAAGATTGAACTAACATACTATTCTTTTAGAATTTTCTCTTCTTCCATGTCTTTATGAATAATCTGGTCATGTATATTGATGATCTCTTTTATAACCTAGGCATGATCTTCACTAGATTTTGACTAGCTTTGGGTTCTAGTCAAGGGCCCTTGCACCTTGGAAGACACCATTTTACCTGAACCAATAACATGGCCAATGACTTCCACCTCCTCACAAGTAGTACCAACACCCTCCTCTAAGGTGTTGTCTTTGTTCTTCTTTTCACCCATCCTTGGGTTCTAGGCTTTCTCATTTAGCACAAAAAGTCCCCTAACGTCCTCTTAACAACCTCCTTGTTGACACTTACCATAATGTTGAGCTTAATATTACCCTTGGTAATCCATATTTATAGCATGCTAATTATATTCTCATAGTTGGAATTCATATTCTTAACATTATTAGGCATTGCCTCAATCAATGCTAGCATCTTCTTGGACTCAACTTTCTCCATTCCCCTTTTCCCAACCATCTAAATAGTGTCCACCTTATTGGAGATGGAGAATAGATTATTCCTAATATTCTTAATCTTGGAAAAAAACCAATTGACCAAATTGGCCTAATCTTTAGTTGATTTTATGAGAAGTACTATTGCATCCTTGTTGGCATTCATAGGGTTATCATTAGTACCCTCCTCCTTATCGTCACCTTGTGAGTCATTATTAGTCTATAGTCCATCGTCCTAAAAATCTTCTTCTTTGTCTGCAACCATCTCCTCACAAGTAAGCTTTTCAAAAATAAGCATCTTACCTTCCTCATTCCCACTTTTACCTAACTTCACACTAACCCTTTTGGTCCTATTTCCTTTAAAGATCATCTTCACCTTACATGGATTAGACAATTCCCCATTATCAGCACAATGACCAAAGCTAGGTCTTTTCTCCTTTTTAACTTCCACTGGTAGGTCTCCGAATGGGCTATCTGTCGCAAGGGATACAAATCCCACCTTGTCGCCCTTAGTTTCAAAGCCTTTAGACCAAGAGTGCAAGGGGATTTTCTTGGCCTTCTTCTGGGATGCATATTTCTTCCTATTTTCAATGTGATAATATGCCTCTTCATCCAAGACTTTATTCTTAGAGTTGATAGACATATCCAAATAGTGAACCCTCACATTCTAGGCATACTCAATTTTATGTTTCCTCATAGGGGTTTTGAGGGGTATGGACACAAACTAGCATACTCAAAGATGAGAAGGATAAGGCCCTAATGGAGGACCAGGGAGGTGGGGCTCTTATTATGGTCATTTATGCTTGCAGTAAGGGAATACCCTAGATAAAAAGGGAAAGAAACCAAATGCTTACATGGCAAAAATGATCTGGAAAAATAAAATGGTGACCAAAAAGACTAGTGAAATAGCTATCCACTGTGAAGTACCTCATGATAACTTTTTTCATCTCTACCTAGAGAGATTTGATGGTGCCACGGTTGTATTTCTCAAACCTAGTCCTTTTCACCTTGTCAAATTCCTCATCCTTGAAAAACAACATAATGGCCTCCTCTGATGCTTTCTAGTCTCTATAAATCTTCCGGCCATCATAATTCAAGTCAGTGACCTTTGCAATCAAGTCATCTGAGACAACCAACTCCACCTTGTAAGAAAAGAGGGTCTTATTCTTCCACCCTTTGAGGGAAGCCTTCGTTGCTAATGGGTCATAGCCATGGAGCCTCTCCAAGAATGGAGTGATGCCACCTACAAAAAGTTTACCCCATATAGTAGGATATTTTGTAACTCCTCACAGGAATTTGGCTTCATTCAGAACCTATCCCCACCCATGGAAATAAAGGGACAACTAGAATAGAAATAGGGCACTGTAATGGAGAAAGAATAGCAATTGAGAAATTAGGAGCTACCTATAATAGTGATAAGAATATATAAAGCTACAACAAAGTGTAAAAACACCCATAACCCATGTGGGGTACAAAACAAAATAACATGCAATAATCATAAGTAGTGAAGTCAAGACCATCTAAATAACCTCATCATAAATACTATTAGGTTTGAGAGAGATCCCTAAACCCCAAGTCCCTAAGTTAAAATCCAAGGGAAGAATATTATTGATAGTGAACCATAAGGCCACCACCTTAGCAATGATGAACTTCATTGGAAATCAAATATTTATTCTCATGGGGGAGAGGTCATTAGTCCCCCACCAATGGATAGAGACTAACAATACCAATGTTAGCAAAGTGGTTCACAACATTGGTTCCTTCTCTATATATGTGGGAGATAAAAATTTCATCCAAAGTATTAATAATTTTTAAACAATCCAAAATCAACCATTGGATTGTCCAACTAGGCTTTTGGATCCCCTTTAGACAATTGATAATGTTCAGAGAGTCACCTTCAACCCAGACCTTCCTACAACCCTATGAGAGAGCCAATTTAAGACCAATGCAGGCACCATTATCTTTAGCAAGGTGATTTTTTTAGTTTTGGGTAGAGAGATATTGAGTGATATTTGTAATTGTATTTATCTCTCTCATTCTGGACAAACCCATCCATAAAGTTAGTATTCTTTATTTAGTTTAGGAAGGCCACATTAGATGAACATATCATTTATAATCTATGGCATATTATTAACTTTGAAGCATGTTATAATTGTAATTCATAAAACTATATGGATTTGTCATTTTATTTTACAACACATCACATGTATTTAGTTTATTTTTTATAGAAGGATTGAGGCCTAATATGCATGCCACTTAAATATCATAATTTTTTTTGACCCGTAATCATTACCTTTGACACATGCAACTCTAGTGAAAGATTGTGGGATAATCTACACCAACATTAGGATAAAGTCTACTATTAAAACATAATGATAAATAATAATAGATATGATATTGTAGACACCTAAAATTGTCATGTCTAATTAAATAAATATCTTTATTTATTTAATTATTTTAGCCTAATTCTTCTATTAATTAAATAAATCTTTATTTATTTAATTAATTCATTTATCCTCTTCTAGCCTTATTTCTCATTTAAATAAATACATTTATTTATTTAAATAATCCTTTTCCCAAATTAAATAAATACTTTCATTTATTTAACTATCCCACTTCCTCTATTAATTAAATAAATCTTTATTTATTTAATTAGTTCATTAACCTTTTCTACCCATGACACATGTCATCCATCTCTTAATTCCTACACTACCTACCCTCTCATTATTTTATTATTTCTTTTACCTACCCTTTAATCATAGACGACCATTTATCTTTTCAACCTCTCAATCTTATCCCTCCATTTCATATAGTGTCTTCTATATGAGGAGATGCTTCCTTCATTACCAACTAACTAACTAACTCAATTGCACACTTGACTACACTACACCTTTTGCACTTTCATATGCGATCCTACTTGCAACCACATTTCCGTTCTTTGTTGAGCTCTTGTGCACATAAAATCTGAGAGCAAATATATCAAGCAAGATCAATGGAGATAGGAAGAATGGAGATCCAAACCCTATTGGACATGTGATGGTATAATCTTTGTGATTTCATTTGATTTGCATTGTCTTAGGTAATCTTCATATGTTATGGTTGATCTTTGTTGTTGTTAGGCTAGGGTTTGGTGGTTGAATTCATTTAGTCTTTTAACATTGTTGTTATCCATTTTCATCGTATATATTTTGGCACGCCCGATGGGACTCTTGTCCCTTTTGCATTTGACATCTTTTGTTGCAAATTTTGTTTTGAAGTTGCAGATCTGACATTTCTAACAACATTTTGATATTTTCGCATCTGCGCACTTTCAGATTGCGTTTTTGATTTTCTGTCGCATCTATGACATCTGGAACTACATTTGAGTCTTTGACAATTTTTTTTTTTTGCTTTTTTTGGGAAGCGTGTATGTGTTCCTTAGTCACGTTTGTGAAGTCTTCAGGTGCTTTTGTGTTAGGGAGCCGCATCTACATTCGGGAACCACGTTTATGTTAGATCTAGGCGCGTTTGTGTGTTCTCACAGCGTCTGTGTCTGTGACAATTGCGTTTGTGTTCGGTTGTTGCATTTTTGGTTTCATTGATTCTATTTTTCGTCATTCAGATTTCAGATCTGGTTTATTTTGAGCTAACATTTTCAGATCTCGCTAACAAAATTGGTGCAGTTTGTCTTGAAGGCAAAACCATTTTGTTGAAGGCCCCTATTTGACAAAGTCTTTTGGATTTAAAATTTACCTAACTTGTGTGCTTGCAGGAAGGGGTGATTATTTCAAACAATCCAAACTACTAATAGATCTTTGTTGCAGGACCTTGGCAAGTGTTATTTATCTTTTATTGTGTGCCTTGTTTTCATAGATTAGCAAACACTTCAATTGGTGCACTAAAATTGAACCATTATCTTTTATGTCTTGAGCAATAGGTTCTTTTTGTTTAATCTTTAGAGGGCCTATCTCCCTGTGTGGTCATTAGGACTACTAGTGAGGAGAGAATGACCCAAGTGGTAGAAAAAGAAAAGCCATTTTCTTCCAAACCACTATAAATAACTATATCCATGGTGAAAACTATGGATAACGTGTGCTGATTAGTTCATACCGACACTATGTTTCTCCATAAACCTATTTGATCAAATTTATTTGATCAATTGTAGGGCGTAACCCCTACTGGCTGAGAGCCTTCTGTATTTACAAAGCTGAAAGTGCCACATGTATGGCCACACAAGCGGATGCCCTTACTAGCACCTTTTTGTTTTAGAAGCCAAAATCCTTCTAGCTGTTGGGGAAAGAGGTCAGACCTCTGGTAGCGGCCCACACACATATGGTTCTTAGTAGAGATACAAAGTTCGCCACAGGGAATTTTCGTGGGGATTGATGCTTGGCTGCCCTGAGAAGTGAGTGCTGAGGGTGGGGCTAGTGGGGTCAAGCATCTAAGTATCCGCTCTGAATAGTGTAGCCTCGGGGCAAACTCCATGTGGGATCAACAACTATTGTCTTAGCTAGCCATAAGAATTGTGCTTGACTTATTTTGAACTATCAAACATTCAAGACCAAACATCAAAACATTGTGTCTTTTGTGTCTTCAAGTGTATGCAAAACAAATTTTACATCTAACAACACACTTTTCTTTGAGTCATTTTTGAGTCTAAACACTTGCAAACATTGAGTCCTCTTGTCACGAAAAACAGTCAAACATTCAGATTTGGTCATAACAAAACAACTTCATGGATTGGAAAAGTTGCAGACATGTATCCGTGTTTGACAGAACAATGTCTGTGTCATCTAAACACATCTAAGAAGGGTAGAAATGCATCTGTGTCTTTTGAGCACCATTGCAGCATCTCAGAAGCGCATCTATGTCTTACAGAATAGCGTTTGTGTCCTTTAAGCGCATCTGTGAAATATACAGGCATGTCTATGTTCAGGATTGAAAATTTTCATAATTCAGCAAACAAGAACAGTCAGTTTCATACTTATTAAGCTTCCTAAGCTATCTCTCTGGGGTTTTCATTTAGAATTCAACTTCTCCTTGGGTCTCACAAAGTCCATCATTGCTTTACACCTTACATTACATTCACATTTGTCTAAACTTGAGTCAAAAGGTCACTTGCTTGTCCTCATCTTATTTTGTCAACATACTACATACAACAACATTTTGCTAAGTGGTCCCTCATCAAGGTCTATCACCTTTGGGTCTCATTTGGTCTTATTTAGAGTCAAGGTCAACTTACCTCATCAAGAGAAACTATCATCTCTTTGGAAGCCACACCTACTCTACTACATACATACTTGGTCTTACACTTTGGACATTGCAAGTACACTTCAGATTCATTTACATTCCATCCAAACTCTTGGTCTTCCATACTCTTTTCATTTTCATCTAGTATCACACATCTTGGTCAATACCTAGTTCATGGTTGAAACCCATTCCCAAAAATCTAGGAGAGAAGCTAAAGAGGCTCAAGAGTTTGCAAACATGAGTTCCTATGAGTATGACAATGATACCTTTTTCAATTCTGATCATACTACATTACCTGACATGGATGCCTATAGAAACATTCCAAATGTTGAGAACATGGACACTACAAACAACAATGATACACACAATGACAATATGGACAAATTTTCCATACATTCAGCAGAAGTAGAAGACACCATTATGAATCCCCATTTCAATCGATTGGTTGAGGAAATAATGAGGAGAGATAGACAATACTTTTTACAAGTGATGGCACAAAGTGGATCCAAGATCCCTCATGATTTTGACATGTCTCAAATAATGGAAAATAGACCTTTGCAACAAACTCACTCCAACATGGATCAAAGGAGGACTAATAGTGGAGGCAATAGAGGACCACATCTTGTACCTGAATCACCATCATCTTTGTTTCAAAAACCAGAGGTCCCATACACACATGGTCAAGCATATGATACTCACCTTTGCAGACCATCATGGAAGTCTTATGTAGAAAAATACACTCAATCACATGCCAATTCTAAGGATCAACCACCAAAGCAATTGGATATCCAGAGGCATGCTCCAAATTTGGACACAAGGAAACCCCGCGTCAAATTTGGGGGAAACAAACTAGAACAAACTCATGACATGCCTGTAGAGTATAGTATACATGGAAAAAGTAGATATTTCATTCCTCATCATGACTCTATACCAAGTGGTCCATATACACAACATCATTATAGACCTCCTCCATATGAACATGTGTATGATCAATATCATCCATATATGCAACATGCTCCTCCTCCAATTGGTGCCTCAAGTAGGGGGTATGATCTAAGAAGTCGGTCTCCACCTAAGAACAATTTGGAACAACAAATCAAGGACTTACAAAAGAAAATGGAGGACATAAATACATCGAAGCCAACTTACACAATGAGAGACATATGTCCCTATCCATTTGACAAGAGCATTCCAATGCCTCCATTTCCTACACACTTTGTGACACCTAAGTTTGATAAGTATAGAGGAAAAGGGGATCCTAAGGCACATATAAGACAATTTTTCATAGTTTACATTGAGGTAGCAGCAGAAGAGACATATTTGATGAGATTATTCCCATAGAGATTAGGCGATCAAGCTATGGAATGGTTCTCCCAACCTCCACCTAGAATTAAGTCATGGGGTGACTTAGCAGAGGCATTTATCCAACATTTCTCATACAACATAGAGACAGACATATCAGTCACTACTTTGTGCAACACCAAGCAAAAGGATGGAGAATCTTTTTCATCATTTTTACAAAGATGGAGAAATCTAGCCAGTAGATGCTCTTGTGAAATTCCACAAAAACAAATGGTAGAAATGTTCACCCAGAATGTCAACAAAGACATTGGTTATGACCTAAGAAAATCTTGTTTGTCCACCTTCAAGGACGTCATTGAAAAAGGCTTAGCAACAAAGAAGCTCCTAATTGAACAAGGAGTCATCAAAATATTCAAGGAAAACAAAGATGACTTTAAAGGAAAAGACAAGCCAAGATTTTGGAATAAAAACAAGAACACAGTCAATGATGGTGTTGTGGATGCCAATACAGTGTGACCTAAAATCATTTTTTCTGGATCAAGCTCTACAAACAATTAAGTGAATACTCAAACAACTTCAAAGTCACAAAGATAGTACACTCCATTGGGAGAACCACTTGAGTCAGTTTTCAAGAAGCTAGTGGCAAACAAAGTAATCACTATTCCAAATTTTCCTCCATATGAGCCAAAGGTTAAACCAAATTGGTGGAATGATGATGAATATTGTGAATTTCATAAGAGCAAGGGTCATAAAATAGGAAATTGTCATCGACTGAAGAACATCATACAAGATCTCATTGATAGAGGTGACATTGAAATTGAAGGACACTCATCCAACCAAGAACATGAAATGTTTAAGGAACCATTCCCAAAGCATGACAAGGGAAAGTCTAAAGCCACAGATGACAAAACCAACTATACTAGAGCATCCTATAACTATGATTCCACTATCAATCACATTTCGATGGACAATTATGTCTCTACCATTATCATCAAGGACAAAATGCCTGAGAATTCTACCCCAAAACCCAAGATTGTCCTAAAAGGCATCGGATCTTCTTCTGAACCTACCTCTGAATGTAATGTTACAACTCGTTGAGGTAAATTCACTTTGCAAGGTGCTCCAGCTAAAAACACTGCTTCATCATCAACCAAGCCTGAGTATGACCTTGTAGAACAGTTAGGAAAGACACCCGCACTCATCTCCATCCTTGAGCTCTTACGCATATCCCCCGCACATAAAGCCATTCTTGACAAAATCTGGAGAGACACCTCTGTCCCTACTGATCTAAATGTGGACCGGTTTCAAGCCATGGTGGGATACCTTTCCATTCCACATTCTCTCACATTCACAGAAGCTGATGACGCCTCTGTAAGTCAGCCACATAATGCACCTTTACACATTGAAGCCTTCATACACAAACATCGAATAAAACAAGTCCTGATAGATGGAGGAGTAGATCTAAACATTTGTACATTGAGCACTATTAAACAATTGGGATATTCTGATAAAGCTGTGAATTCTACAAACAAAATTACGATCAAGGCATATGGTGATGAAGAACCTTCATCTAAGGGCACAATCACCTTACCTCTCAAAGTTAGGCCAGTTACAAAGGATGTGGTTTGTCAAGTCCTAGACCTAGATCTCACATACAATATATTACTAGGATGTCCTTGGATTCATGAAATGAGGGCAGTCCCATCTACATACCACTAATGCATTAAGTTTCCTCACAATGGAGTTGAAATAACAGTTAATGGAGATCCTAATCCATTCATATACTGCAATAACTTGAGACCGAAAACTGAGATGATCATCCCAAGTAATAGGGAAGCTGTTCCTTCTTCTGCATACATTGATCCTGAATCATTAAAACCTTCGATCTCAAAACAAGGTGAGCTTAAAGGTAAATTCCAGGACAAGGGCATGGGTGAATACACTTTGAATCAAACCATGTACTTACGATAAGTCATGAGTTCACCAAAAGAATATGGAAGACCACATCCTAATAAGCAGGTATCTATCATTATACTCAAATGGGACCCTACTATCTTTCAAAGATGGGGTGAACTGGAAGAGGAAGACTTATACAAAATGCTTTACAAAGACACTAAAAATGATACACAAGATCACATCAGGATACCATGTGAAAAGTATGGCAAAGGGTTCAAGATCCTACAAAAATTTGGGTATGATGGCAAAAGCCCTCTTGGCTTAAGAAAGGAAGGCATCATTGAACCTTTACAACCCGAACTGACATTCAAAAAAGAATGCTCGAAGGGACTTGGTTTCATGACTTCCAAGGTCCACACTCAAAGGATAGAAGAAGCATTGCAAATCAAATCTGCCAAAATTCAACAAGAGAATCGCTATTCCAAAACTCCAATGAATGGGAATGGGGTTCAAACAAATCCGCCAGTGACTATGAGCTCACCAAGACATTCAGAGAGCCAGATGAATCCACAGAAGAAGAGGAATTTTATGAAAAATTCAAAGTTGGTCAAGAAACAACCCTGGAGGATCCCATATAGTCCTTGCCTCTAGGTCCTAGGCTGAAATCACATAGAATGAGAACACCTGTCCTAGAATGCGCTACTAGTGATGATAATTTGGATTCGTTCACGATCGAGACTGATGAGGAGAGTGCCAACGATGACCTTGATAACTGCCTCGACATACCTGAATATAACTGCATCTTCACTCTTAGCCCTGCTAACTTTGAAGACATCAAAGGCCTTCCCCTTGTTCACCACCAACTTATTGACTGGGACCATGAAGGACCTGCACAGTTTGACACATTCCAAAATGATGAAGCTTTTATTGACTATCTTGGCATACGAGATGATCTTCCCCTTGCGGACCATAAAATGGGATACACTATAGAACTCAATAGCGTGGCATATTTTGGTGAGGGTGTCGGGCCTTCTAGTCACAAAAATATAAAAATAAAAACAAACCAAAGGTCTTATGGCGAAAACCACATTGTGGCATTGTCTGACCCCAAAAAAGTAAAAAGAAAGGACGTATCTAAGGGCGAAAACCTCTTTGAGGCACTCGAAGATGGAAGGCTCGACATTCTCCCAGCATCTGATGAGGAAAATTCATCCATGTTGGTAGAGGAGACCATCAAAACAAACATTGGCATAGAAGAAGTTCCACACAACATATTCCTGGCTCAATCTTTGACAGAGTCAGAAAGGTCAAAATTCATAAGTTTCTTCACAGAATGACAAATCAACTTTGCATGGTCATATGCTAATATGTTTGGATTGGATCTAGATTTGGTAATGCATCGTTTGACAGTTAAACTGGGGGCAAAACCAATGAAACAAAAATTAAGAAAGATGCATCCACAAGTGGCATTATTAGTCAAAGCAGAGCTTGAGAAATTATTGGATGTCGGATTTATATGCCCAATTGATTATCCCGAATGGATGTCCAACTTAGTTCCTGTCAGTAAACCAGAGCGTAGTATCAGAATATGTATAGATTTTAGAGACATAAACAAATTTTGTCCTAAGGATGATTTTCCATTGGGTCAGTGCAAGAAGATGAGTCCACTTTTTGGCCAAAAAGTGGAAGTGTTTTCCTTGATTTTCGGATTTTGTCTCATTTGAGCTTAGATTTTGAAACACTTAAAGATTGAATCTTGGAAAAAGTTAGTAATATAAAAGATAGCCCTCTAAGTGTACTTTCCAAATATATAATTTATTTTAATACCTACATAATAAAAAATAACTTTTTAAATGGAGTTCTGAAAACTATGTTTTAAAAATGCCTGTTTCAGGACCATACCATGCATGTGTACGACCCACCCTTTTTGACACAATTAAAATTATTTTCTCAAACCGTTTTGGGAAATGGTTTGTAACACACTAAATATGGATGAGCATATTTTTCTGTATTTTTTTTTATAATATATTTTTTTAATTAATTTTTTAATAGCCGTAATTATCTTTTTAAAAATTTGATGTGTACGACCCACATAATTTGATGTAAACTTAACATTTTTTAATTTTTTTTTTTTAAATACAAAAGAATTTTGTGTAGATTGATGACATATAATTTTTTTTACAAAATTCTTTAAAATAAAAAAGTTATTAAATTAACAAAATTAGTTAATATTTCAAATTTATGGACCTGATTTAATATAAATTAAATGAAAAATAGTTAAAATAATCAATTTTTAAATAAATTTACATATTTAGAATCTAGACAGTATAATCTGAAATGGGTTTTAATTTCGTATTAAAATTCTCTGATTAGAGGCACGTAGACTATTTTTGAAGTTCATATTTGTGCTTTCATTCATGGAGATTTGAATTTGCAGGTCCATGTCTCAGGTGTGGCCATCCTAGGCCTATCCCGGGCCTAATCCCAAGCCAAGTGGCAGGTTGTGGAATCAACTTCCACAAAGCGGGCCCCCGTTTTCAAACAAGGGCGGCTTGTGGAAAAAAAAGAAAAATGCCATTTAGAAACGGGGGCCCGCTTTTAAACAAAATGGGGGCCCGTTTTTAGAAACGGGCCCCCGTTTTTAAAAACGAGCCCTCGTTTCTAAATAACGGGCCCCCGTTTTGTTTAAAAGCGGGGGCCCGCTTTTAAACAAAACGGGGGCCCCTTTTTTTTTTCTTCGGACCCTCGTTACCTTTCGGCTCGGGAGCCCGAAGCACAAACGGGCCCCCATTTTTTGAAAATGGGCCCCCATTTATAAGAGCGCATTTTCCAACGCACGGACTTCCGTGAATTTGTGACTCATTACCTTGCACTTGCCCCATTATCAAATATTGACTTGATTGTTGATCTCACAGCAGGTCATGCGATGTTATCTTTGATGGATGGATTCTTTGGTTACAATCAAATAAAAATCCCATTCAAGGACCAGCACAAAACAACATTCACTTGTCCTTGGGGAACTTTCTGTTGGAATGTCATGCCCTTTGGGCTAAAAAATGCAGGTGCTACATATCAAAGAGCCATGACTACTATCTTTCATGATCTTATGCACGCGACTGTGGAAGATTATGTTGACGACCTCTTGGGTAAATCAATAGATAGAGATACACATTTGGACATACTTTTAGTCATCTTTGATTGGTTGGAAAAGTATAAAGTAAGATTAAAACCCAAGAAATGTGTCTTTGGAGTAACCTCCGGGAAGCTCCTGGGATTCATTGTGTTGAAAAGAGGAATCAAAGCCAATCCACAAAAGTCAAGGCCATCCGTCAAGGCGTAAAAATATGGATACGTGTATTTCCCGACAAACCTATTAGAACGAGACCTGTAGAAATACGTATGGGTTCGGGGAAAGACAAGGGATCTCCAGAATATTGGGTATCCGTGGTCAAACCAGGTCGAATACTTTATGAAATAAGTGGAGTATCAGAGACTATAGCTAGAGCAGCTTTTCAAATCATTGCGTATAAAATGCCTATACATACTAAATTTATTACTAGTTTGCGTAAATAATGCCGAACCAAAGAGATATTAAAAATTCTTGTTGAAATCGAGCTGGAGTAAACTGTTCCTCTGGAACTCCTTGATTTAATGCTAGAGAATTTCTTGTAGCTATCCGGTAGTATTCATCTTCTGAAATAGCTGCGTCAGTAGCTTGCTGGAAATGTAAAATCTTCAGTTGATCTAATATATGTGATGTATATGTCATTCCAAATTGATTTACGAATCTTCTAATAAGGTGCTTCATAACAAATTTATCCATCCCTTTATTAAAAAAGGGTACTTCAAAGGGAAAGGGATGGACAAATTTGACGGGATTTTGTGTCATAAGAATAAGATATCCCCATTTTATTTTGGGGAGCAGGATTAAGCAATGGGTTTAAGCTGGGAGGCTCCCTTGATCTTTATCTCTGCATCAATGAGATAAGCATAAGATTAATAACATTAAATTCTGAATAGTAACATTTCTTGTTGGATATCATAAGTCCACAAGCCTTTTATAGCTTCTTCTATTTCTCGATTAAAATGAATGCGACCAACGGTTGTTCGAATGTATTTATTAAGTATTTCCCCACCAAGAAATATCAATCAACTTCAATCTTTGCAAGGGAGACTCTAGTCCATACAAAGATTCATAGCACAACTTGCAGATAAGTGTAATCCTTTTCAGCACTTGCTACATAAAAACATCAAATTCAAATGGGATGATAATTGTCAACGAGCTTTCCAGACACTCATAGATTATCTTTTGAATCCACTAGTTTTGATGCCACCAGTTCCGGACCAACCTCTATTACTATACATATCAGCTACTTCAACAGCACTGGGGGCACTCTTAGCACAACAAGTTGCTGAGGGCAAAGAAAAGGCAGTATACTATATCAGCCGCACATTGGTGGGATATGAGCTAAACTACACATCAATTGAGTGTGCATGTCTCGCTATGGTCTTTGCTTCACAGAAATTATGACATTACATGCTAACTCATAAGACTAAGTTGGTTGCAAGGATCGATCCATTGAAATACCTTCTCAATAAAGCAACACTTACTGGGCGACTAGCCAAATGGGTGATGCTCCTGAATGAATTCGACATCGAGTATGTGGATAGAAAAGCAATAAAAGGACAAGCTATTGTAGATCAGTTAGTAGATGCTCCCATGTTAGATGATGTTCCTCTAATTTCAGAATTTCCAGATGAATCCCTTTTAACAGTGTCGCATGCAAAGCCTTGGCAACTATACTTTGACGACTCATACACACAGCATGGGGCAGGAGCTGTCATCCTCTTCATAACTCCTCAAGGGGATTCTATACCAACATCATATCGATTATCATTTCCCTGCAGTAATAACATAGTGGAATATGAGGCATTAACAACTGGATTACGGATTGCAGTTCAGTGGAAGATCTAGGAACTTTGTGTTTTTGGGGACTCTCAACTTGTAATTCGTCAGGCAACTAATGACTACCAAACAAAGGATGAGAAATTAATGCCCTATAAAAGAATGGTGGATGACTTGAAACAACAATTTATGAAGATAGACTTTGAGCAAATACCAAGAGAGCAGAATAGAGCCGCAGATGCCATGGCTACAATTGCTTCACTAATTGATCTACCACCAAATGAGACCTGCTATGAGTTCTTGGTGGATAACCTTTTGGTTCCCTCATATGAAATCACTCCTACTAAGATGATATGTGTTGTTGGTCCTGAGTCTCAGTTATACGGTTCCATTTTCACATACCTTCGTGACAATACCCTACCTCCTAACCTATCCAATAACCAACGTCGCATGTTCATTCTCCAATCTTCTTGATATATCATTTTAGCTGATATCCTATACCGTCAAGGTCTAGATGGAACTCTTCTTAGATTTTTAGAAAGTGATGAAGCTCAGATTACGTTATGTGAAGTACATGAAGGGATATGTGGTTCACATTCTAGTGGTCCTACCTTAGCCAAGAAACTCATCAGGACTGGATATTACTGGCCCAATATGGAAAAAGATTCATATCAGTTTGTCAAGAAATGTAAGCAGTGTCAACTTCATGGAGACCTCATCCATGCGCCAGCGCAAGAACTTCAACCAATTGTGACTCCTTGGCCCTTTTGTCAGTGGGGACTCAATCTCATAGGCAAGATTCACCTTCCATCTTCCAACGGTCATAAATTCATCATCACTGCCACAGAGTATTTCACAAAATGGATCGAAGCCATGCCTCTCACACAATTCACTGGAAAATAAATTGCTACATTCATTCTCAACTATATCATTTGTCGATATGGTATTCTTGTTTCCATCATCACTGATAATGGGCGTCCCTTCAAAAATTAGGATGTTCATGAACTCTGTGACCGCTTCCATATTACCCATCATTTTTCCACACCCTATTATCCCCAAGGTAATGGTCAAGCTGAGGCATCTAATAAAACAATCCTTAAAATCTTGAAAAAGACAGTCGACGACGCTGGCCGTAATTGGCATATCCAACTTAATCCCACACTTTTGGCTTATCGTACAAGCGTCTGCACACCTACAGGAGCTACGCCCTATTCACTTGTTTACAACACTGAAGCTATCTTTCCTATTGAGGTCGAGTTACCCTCTTTACGAGTCTCTTTGCAAGACATTATCAATGATGAAGACTACAGGGTCTCTCGCTTGCAAGAACTTGAACTATTGGATGAACGAAGACAAACTAATTTTAATCATCTCAAGGCTTATCAACAACAAATGAGTCATAGCTACAATCATAAAGTCAAGCCTCACACATTTGAGGTAGGTGACTTGGTTCTCAGAGAAAATCCTAAAAATCAACAAGACAGAGAGAAGAAGGGCAAGTTCGAACCAAATTGGCTTGGTCCTTACATCATCACAACAACATATGGGTCTGGTGCATATCAACTCTCAACTATAGAGGGTGAACCCTTGGAGGATCTTATCAATAGCATGCACCTTCGCAGGTTTTACACATAGCTCTTAAGAGTACCCCAATTAAAAAACACAAAAAAATAAAAAAAACTCAAAATACAAAAAAAATACAAAAAAATAATCAAAAAATACAAAAAAATTGAAAAAAGAAAAAACAGAAAAACATTTTGTCCAATGGTGAAAACCACTTCAGTGGCACCCTAGGAAAGTACCATGGTGAAAACTAGGTCACCAGTGCCATGTGTAGAGACATTGCTCCTCCCTCTTTCAGAATTCACTTTCATCCTTCACTTTGCACACTCACAACCTCTTCATTCATAATAAACTTACCCACTCCCATCATGGCTTGTTATTGATCTACCTAAGATTGGTTAGCCATTCCTAATAATCCCTCCTTTTTAGCCCTTTTAATCCATAATAAAACAGCTCCTATCTATGGCTAAGGCGATTCCTATGTCTAGTAATGGGTGTGGAACTAAGAGCATCGCCTTTTCTGAGGAGTACAGTTTCTTCTACTTTTCTTCAGTCTATCCACACGCAATCCGCAATAAAGTTCCATCTTCTCCGCAATAAAGTATCAGTTGCATGGATTCGGTCAATTTTAGATGAAACACAGCAAGCAGCAACAATGGGCTTCAACAAATCAAATCTTTCAATAGACTCAAACAACATTATGGTTCAGTGCTATCTATCCTTTTTGTGAAAGTAAACATTGTGACCACAATCAAACAAGACTTATACAAGTGACAAGAGACACTAAACTTGAGGACTACAGTGGATGTTGATGTCGATTCTTGGTTTTCTTTTGATTTTATCTTTTGGTGACATGTCTTTTAGCTTTTCCAGGATGTCTCTAACTAGAGATTCTATCTCCAGGATGTCTTTGACTAGAAAGGCGAGGATGGGGTATCGTCACCTATTTGTATTTGCTGTATGTGGATTGTCTCTTAGTAATGCTATGACTTGTCCAAGGATATGAGGACACTGAGAGTCTAGTATGAATTGGGGCATTCCTTTTTTGTGACTGTCTTATCTCCATGCAAATGGGTACAATGACTTTCTGGGTTGAACATATGCCTTGATTGTCATAACCTATTTTGCCATAATATAGCTCAATGATGATAACTCACAAGAAGCTCTTTCACTTTCATATCTTCTATCTTCCATCCCCCATTCTTGACTGACTTCCATCATCCTTCTTGAATCCTTGTAGCCTGCTATCACACGACTGAGTATAATGACACACCAAAAATATTTGCATTTCATGTAGTTTGCACTTGCATTACCACATATCTCATTTCATACATACATATAGATATCACAGTTGCATCACATCCTGCACACAACACATGTTAGCAAAGTTTGCATTCTCATCATGTAAATAGTTCTTTGCATTATCATATCCATTTGCATTTCATACATTCACATTCACATTGGCATAACATATTTAAAAACATAAAAGAACAAAAATATTGCATTTCCTCATCTACATATTTGCATCCATATCATAACCATCACATAGAAACATACATCATGAAACATCTCATCACATAGGTACACATGTATATAGCTTCCGCAAAGATGAATCATCTCATATATATAATAAAAAGTGTCATGATACAATGATGTCAAAATCATATGGCTACAATCACCCGAAGGTGTCTACATCATCATACAAAAATGGTACAAAACTGATACATAGGGAGCCCTCTATGGCTATGATGAACTCCCTCCCTCGGAGTAGCTTGGCCTTGATGGAGTCTGAACCCTAGAAGGACCCACCCCAGGATCATCTCTCCTGCCCCCTCTATCTGGTGGTGGTGGAGGACCCATAACCCCACCGTTGGACGCCTGTCTCCTCTGACTCCCTCCAGTAGCTATCGCTGTCTGTGATGCTTTGTGGAAGCTCCTCACCCATAGACCATAGGCATATCTAACCCCTGTGTCCTTGGCAACCTACCTCCCAGCCCTTAGTGTTGTCTCAGCCTTAGTATAACACTGAATAGCCTGATCCCGCTCCTGCTCAGTATCCCTCAGCTGTCTCCTGAGCCTAGCTATCTCCCTCTCTAGATCCTAGATCTCATCTGCTTGTCCCTGGCAGATCTCCCTCATCTCAAACAGCTCATCCTCCTCTTGCTCGGCCCCCCGTGCCTATGCCCGTGGCTCTGCTCATGGCTCCCCTTGTACTAGTGGCTATGCCTGTGCCTGTGCCTATGCCTATACCTGTACCTACCTCTATCCCTGTCCTTGTACCTATCTAGGACCCTGTGCTGTTGGCACCTATAGTGCCAATCCACCGCGACCCCTCACCACGCGAGCCTATCTCTCCTCTCCACACTCTCTCCATGGAGCCACCCTCCTCTCTCCAACTGCACCTCACCTCCTCCATTGGCCTCTCCCCCCACCATCTCCATCATCATCCTCATCTCCCCCACCATCTCCATCTATCTGCTCCCCTGGGTCTGTCAGTCATGGAAATGGATGCTCAACCCAATATGCAATGTACTCTGCATCGATACCTGCATCGTCAATCTCAGGCCACATATCCCATGGCATGGGCACCATCTCTACCAGCTGCATCACGACCTGATCATATGATAATAGTGGCCCAAAGTGTGCCTGGTCTCACACTTTCTGTGCATACATACTAGAACCCCGTGGCATCCGCTGGATCCTGCCAAACTGCCTGCATACCCCGTCCACTAACTACCTCTCCAGTACATAGGGCATCCACCCAATCAGATATCTACTCCTGAAGGTATAGGGTAGATCCACTGCATCATCCTCCCACTACTCGCACTCGTGGTACAACCTCCATATCATAGTGTCAATCTCATCGATCACTCGATGCTAGTGCTCCAACCTGCCAATCCGTGGCTATGAGGTAATCATATCATATAAATGAACAAAACTGCATCCATGACCCCGGCCTCTAAAATGTATCGGTCATGTGACTGACAAATGCTCATATGCCCAAACCTACAACAATGTAACTCCGCAGCCCAATCCTACGGATCCATGATAAACAAACTGATGAAGCTCATAATACAAGTGTGCCAACATGCACGATCCCCAGACATATCTGGTATGCTGTGTAACCAGTGTCTCCAAGGTGCTCCCCCA